>NC_057726.1:34308506-34415223 GCF_004010195.1 Chiloscyllium plagiosum
AAGGCCCTAAATGAGCCTTCCACATCCATCAAAGTTTTACCTGCGCATCCACTAATATCATTTATTGTATCTGTTGCTCCCGATGCGGTCTCCTCTACATTGGGGAGACTGGGCGCCTCTTAGCAGAGCGCTTTAGGGAACATCTCCAGGACACCCGCATCAATCAACCACACCGCCCCGTGGCCCAACATTTCCACTCCCCCTCCCACTCTGCCGAGGGCATGGAGGTCCTGGGCCTCCTTCACCGCCGCTCCCTCACCACCAGACGCCTGTAGGAAGAACGCCTCATCTTCCGCCTTGGAACACTTCAACCCCAGGGCATCAATGTGGACTTCAACAGATTCCTCATTTCCCCTTCCCCCACCTCACCCTAGTTCTAAACTTCCAGCTCAGCACTGTCCCCATGACTTGTCCGGACTTGTCCTACCTGCCTATCTCCTTTTCCACCTATCCACTCCATTCCTCATCCCATTATGTGCCAATACATGCCATTCTAAACTAATCTCATCTGCCTGCACATGGTCCATATACTTCTATTCCCTGCCTGTTCATGTGTCTGTCTAAATGCCTCTTAAACATTGCTATTATGTCTGCTTCTATCACCTCCCCTGACAGCACCTTCCAGGCAGCTACCAAGAACAAAGAACAAAGAGAACCAAGAAAATTACTGCACAGAATCAGGCCCTTTAGCCCTCCAAGCCTGCGATGATCCAGATCCTCCATCTAAACCTGTCGCCTATTCTCTAACGATCTCTATACCTCTGCTCCCTGCCCATTCATGTGTCTTTCTAGATACAGCTTACATAATGTTATTGCACCTGCCTCTACCACCTCTGCTGGCAACATGTTTCAGGCACCTGGGGATTAGTCCACCTTAAAGCCTTTTAGAATACCCAATACTTCCTCCCTCCTTATGCCAACCTGATCAAGAATAAATAAAAACCTTTCCCTAACCTGAACATCCATCATGTCCCTCTCCTTGTTGAATACCAATGCCAAAGTGCCCACTGAGAATCTTACCCATTTTCTCTGACTCCACGCATAACCTTCCTCCTTTGTCCTTGACTGGGCCAACCCTTTCTATAGTTACCCTCAGATATGAATAAAAGGTGTTGGGACTTTCCTTAACCCTGTTTGCTAAAGATATTCATGACCCCTTTTAGCCCTCTTAATTCCTCGTTTCAGATTAGTCCTACTTTCCTGATATTTGTTCAAAGCTGCTTCTGTTTTCAGTCGCCTAGACTTTATGTATACTTCCTTTTTCCTCTTAGCTAGTCTCACAATTTCACCTGTCATCCATGGTTCCCTAATGTTGCCATTTCTATCCCTCATTTTCATGTCTCTCCTGTACTCTAATTAACCTCTCTATAAAAGCCTCCCACACATCAAATGTGGATTTACCTTCAAACAGCTGCTCCCAATCCACATTCCCCAGCTCATGCCAAATTTTGGTATAGTTGGCCTTCCCACAATTTAACACTCTTCCTTTAGGACCACTCTTACCTTTGTCCATGAATATTCTAAAACATACGGAATTGTGATCACTATTCCCAAAGTAATCCCCTACTGAAACTTCAACCACATGGCTGGACTCATTCCCCAACACCAGGTCCTGTACGGCCCCTTCCCAAGTTGGACTATGTGCATTCTGCTCTTTAAAACCCTCCTGGATGCTCCTTACAAATTCTGATCCATCTAGACCTCTAACATTAAGTGAATCCCAGTCAATGTTGGAAAAATTAAAATCTGCTATTACTACCACTCTGTTGCTCCTAATTCTTTCCATAATCTGTTTACATATTTGTATGTCTAGTTCACGCTCACTGTTGGGAGGCCTGTAGTAACAGTCCCAACATTGTTACCGCACCCTTCCTATTTCTGAGCTCTGCCGATATTACCTCACTGCTTGAGTCTTTCATAGTGCCCACCTTCAGCACAGCTGTGATATCCTCTTTGACCAGTAATGCAACTCCTCCACCCCTTTCACCTCCCTTTCCATCCCATCTGTAGCATCTATATCTTGGGATTTCATTATCTAGTTCTTTACAAGTTTTCGTTACCAACTCCTTACTGTCTACTAACCTCCTCATTTGGTTCACATTTCCCTGTCACATTAGCTTAAACCCACCCAACAGTGTTAGCAAAAACACCACACAGGACACTGGTTCCAGTCCAGCCAAGGTGTGGACCGTCCAATTTGTACTAGTCCCATCTCCCCCAGAACCGGTCCCAATATCCCAAAAATCTGAACCCCTCCCTCCTGTACCATCTCTTAAGCCAACATTCATCCTGCCTAATCTTTCATTTCTATTCTGATTAGCACGTGGTACTGGCAGCAATCCTGAGATTACTACCTCTGACATCCTGCTTTTTAACTTGGCTTCTAGCTCCCTAAATTCTGCTTATAGGACCTCATGCCATTTTTTTTTAACCTCGAGCATTGGTGCCTATATGCACCACAACAGCTGCTGTTGGCCCTCTCCCTTTAGAATGTTCTGAGACATCCCTGACCCGCGCACTTGGGAGGCAACATACCATATGGGAGTCTCATTTTTGACCACAGAACCGCCTATCCACTCCACTTGCAATTGAATCCCCTATGACTATAGCCCTCCCACCCTTTTTCCCACCCTCCTGAACAGTACAGCCAGCCATGTTGCCTCGAACCAAGCTACTGCTGCCTTCTCCCGGTAAGCCATCTCCCCCAACAGTATCCAAAATGGTATACCTGTTTTGGAGGGAGATGACTGCAGGGGACACCTGCACTGGCCTCCTGCTCTTTCTCTGCCTTTTGGTCACCCATTCCCTTTCTCCTCAAGCAATCCTAATCTGTGGTGTGACCAATTCACTAAACATGCTATCTATGACTTCCTCAGCATCGCGGATGTTCCAAAGTGAGTTCACTCGCAGCTCCAGACTCATCATGCGATCTAACAAGAGCTGCAGCTGGACACACCTCCTGCACATGAAAGTGTCAGGGAGATTAGCCACGTCCCTGAGCTCCCACATTGATCAAGAGGAGCATACAACTCTTTGTAAACAATAAAAACTTGCTTTGCACATCTCCATTACATTTTCCCCTTCTCACTTTAAACCTATGCCCCCTAGTATTTGACATTTCCACCCTGGGAAAAGACTCCAACTATCCACCCTATCCCTGCCTCTCATAATTTTATAGAAGCCTATCAAACCCCCATCACCCTTTGGCCCTCAGCTCTTGCAAAACCAATCCAAGGTTGTCCAACATCTCCATGTAACTTATACCCTCTAGGCAACCTCCTGGTAAAGTTCTTTTACATAGTCTCCAAAGCTCCTATAACCTTCCTATAATGTGGTGACCAGAACTGCACACAATACTCTAAATGTTTTATGCAGATGCAACATGACTTGCCAAGTTATACTCAATGGCCTCATTGATGAAGTGTGCCGTATACCTTCTTTGACACCTTATCCACACGTTACCACCTTCTGGGAGCATCGGTGAGGACTTGTTGGGCCGAATGGCCTGTTTCCTCACTGTTGGGAACCTAATCTAAGGTTCCTGCCATTTTCTGTATACTTTCTTCTTGCATTTGACCTCCCAAACTGCATCATTTCACTTTTGTCCCAATTAAACTTCCTCTCCCATTTCTCTATCCAACTGATCTATACCCTGCTGTATTCTTTGACAAATTTCCTCACTGTCTACAACTCGAAGGTGTGTGTTGTCTGCAAACTTACTAACCAGACTACCTACATTTTCCTCCCAATCATTGATATAAATTACAAAATAACAGACATCCCAGTACTGATCCTTGTGGAACACCACTGGTCACAGACCTTCAGTCAGAAAAACACTCCTGCATAACTATAGTCAGTCTTCTATGACCAAACCAATTTATTATTCAACTTACCAACTCACCATGGATCCCGTGTGACTTAATCTTCTGAGAAACCGACCCTGACGGACATTGTCAAATGCTTTACTGAAGTCCATGTAGACAACATCCATTGCCCTACCCTCATCAATCATCTTTGTCACTTCCTCAAAAAACTCAATCAAGTTTGTGAGCCAAAATCTCCCCAATGCAAAACTATGCTGACTATCTCTAATAAGTCCATTCTTTCAAGAGTAAAGAGTAAATTGTGTCCCTTACAACCTTCTCTAATAATTTTCGTACCAACAATTAGGCTCACTGACCTAATTTCCTGGATTATGCCCATTGCCCTTCTTAAACAAAGGAACACTGGTTATTCTGCAGTTTTCTGGGACCTCACCTGAGGCCAAAGCCTATACAAAGATCTCTGTAAAGGCCCCAGGAAAACTCCTCCCCTGCTTCCCTCAGTATCCCAAGATCAGGCCGTGAGGACTTAGCTACCTTAAAGTCTTTCAGACACCCAACACCACCTTCTCAATATCGACATGCCCCAGATAACTCAACATACCCCCCCTCATCTTCCCATCATCCATGTCCTTATCTTTCTCCTTGGTAAATACTGATGTAAAGTACTCATTAAGGACCTCACCCACTTCTTCTATCTCCACGCATAAAATTCTCTCTTTGTCCTTGAGCGGAATTACCCTTTCCATGATTGTACTGTTATTTTCTAAATTCCCTACCACTACAACTTATCAAGGTTTTATTTTATTTTCCAATGAGGTTAGGCAAACTAGTCTATTATTTCTCATTTTCTGTCTCACTCCTTTCTTGAATAGTGTTGTTACTTCTGAAGTTTTCAAGTTTGCAGAATGAAGAGAATTATGGAAGATTATGAACAATGCATCAATCTCTGCAGCCACTTCTTTTTAGATTCTAGGATGCAGGTTGTAATGTTTGGGATTTTCACTTGAGCTTTAATTGCAAGTCTTAAGTCAATTCAACAGAAACAAAGAAGATATTTTGCCAAAGTTTTCATCATTTACTCATCAGAATATTTGTAAATAATACCAATGTAAAAAGGAAATGTTATATTATACGAGGAGAGTGCTGATGATTGGTTGGAAAGTAAACTTTGATTGGTCGAGGCATTGCCATGGCGCAAAACTCAAGGTCTGTATTAACAAAAGACTATGTCTGTAATTATAACGACCTTTGATTTTAACATTCAATAATTTAATTTATAAACATAGTTCCAAGAGTGAGAAACTTCAGTTGTAAGGAAAGACTGGAGAGGGTGACACTGTTACTTCCTTAAAAATGAGAACAAAGAGGATTGAAGAAGGCAGACCGGTGGACGTGATCTATATGGACTTCATAAAGGTGTTTGACAGGTTCCTCATGGTGGACTAGTAAACAAGGTTAGACCACACAGAATACAAGCAGAACTAGCCATTTGGATACAGAACTGGCTCGAAGATAGAAGACAGAGGGTGATGGTGGAGGCTTGCTTTTCAGACTGGAGGCCTGCGACCAGTGGTGTGCCACAAGGGTCAGTGTTGGGTCCACTGCTTTTCATCATTTATATAAATGATTTGGATGTGAACATAGGAGGTATAGTTAGTAAGTTTGCAGATGACACCAAAACTGGAGGTATAAAGGACTGCGAAGAAGGTTATCTCAGATTACAACAAGACCTTGATCAGATGGGCCAATAGGCTGAGAAGTGGCAGATAGAGTTTAATTTAGATAAATGTGAGGTGCTGCATTTTGGAAAGGCAAATCAGGGCAGGACTTATACACTTAATGGTAAGATCCTGGGAATGTGGCTAAACAAAGAGACCTTGGGGTGCAGGTTCATAGTTCCCTGAAAGTGGAGTCTCAGGTAGATAGGATAGTGAAGAAGGCATTTGGTATGCTTTTCTTTATTGATCAGAGCATCGAGTACAGGGGTTGGGAGGTCATGCTGCGGCTGTACAGGACATTGGTTAGGCCACTTTTGGAATATTATGTACAATTTTGTTCTCCCACCTATAGGAAGGATGTTGTGAAACTTGAAAGGGTTCAGAAAAGATTTACAAGGGTTAAAGGGTTTGAGCTATAGGGAAAGGCTGAATAGACTTGGGCTAATTTCCCTGAAGCATCAGAGGCTGAGGGGTGACCTTATAGAGGCTTATAAAACATGAGGGGCATGGATAGGGTAAATAGATAAAGTCTTTTCCCTAAGTGGGGGGGGGAGGGGTTCAGAGCTAGAGGGCTTAAGCTTAGGGTGAGAAGGTAAAGATTTAAAAGGAACCTAAGGGGCAACCGTTTCACGCAGTGGGTGGTGCGAGTATGGAATGAGCTGCCAGAGGAAGTAGTGGAGGCTTGTACAATTACAACATTTAAAAGACATCCGGATGTGTATAAGAACAGGAAAGACTTTGAAGGATATGCGCCAAGTGCTGACAAATGGGACTAGATTAATTTAGGATATCAAGTCGGCATGGACAAGTTGGAGCGAAGGGTCTGTTTCCGTGCTGTAAATATCTAACAATCTAAAAAGATGGAAAGGAGATTTCATAGAGGTTTTCAAAATCATGAGCAGGCTAGACAGAATAGATGGGGAGAAGCTGCTCCTGAAACAAAAGGACACAGAAAGAATAGGAGGATATATATTTAAAATGATGTGAGTAGAAGCTTTTTCACACAGGGAGTAGTAGACTATGGAACGCATATGAATTGTCTGTAGGCAAGTTGCATGTGGTACTCAATCAACAGTAGGATGCATTGAACACCAATATTTTCTTAATTAGTCCTACTTATTTTAATCTTGAGTTTTATCATATATTTTGTCTTGGAATACAAGCATCTCAACAATTACAATGCACACTTCCATACTGAGTCACATTCAGTTGCTTTACAACAATAAATGTCGATACGTACCTGTTGAGTAGGTTTGAGTTGTGGTTTAAGGTAATATGTGAGTGCCATTATTTGTAATGCAAAAAATGGAAGTGACCAATTTTCCCTCAGTGGAATGGTGAATTCCACCCTTGTTGTATCCACTCTATAAAAATCAAACAAAAATAATTGTAAATAGGAGCTCAATTTATATGGATCAGTACTTACAGTTTCTATAGCTCAGGGCTTACTAAAGTGGGCTCTGGGATCCCAAGGGACGTCACAAAATGAAACTGTGGGGGTATCAGCTCCCATGAGCCACAGCCGCCTTGAAACTCTGGACAGAAAAGACCTATGAGGGCTAGAAAAATCACCCCCTCTCTTAATTCTCACCAAGGGGTCACAACAATGCTCAAACCTCAAAATGGGGATATATTCACAACGAGTGATCTTGTACTGAGTACATATAATGATGATATTTTTAATAAATATGTTTTATAATGTTTCTACACCAGCAGGTATTGATGCCTACCTGTTTAGAATGTACCATATAGCTGCCAGTGCTCCTGACATCCAGGTTCCACTTAGTAACCAGCTGGTAATATACATTGAAGTTACATAGAGGGCCTGGAGTCCAAATACGGTGTACAGGTAGAAGTAGACTGGTTCCAAATATCTCTGTTAGAAATATGAGAGAAATAATCTTCACAATACTTCAGAACAACAAAAACTAAGACAACAACTTACTAAAGCTTGGAATAAGCTACAGATATTCAAATTCAAATACATTCATTGTATTGCAAAAGCTGATTTGGGTCTTACCTCAATAAATAACATTTTGTACAATATGCTTAGGACAACCTCTTGGTAAATGTTCATCCGCTTCAGCAGATTTATTGTTCTCCTTGATTCAGTTTTGTTGTCATACAAGAGTTCCTTCAATCCTTTACATAACAAATCACAACATTTGTAAAAATGAACAGGAATCTAAGAATAAACATGAAGACATTAGCACGTGATATTCATTTTTAAATATCAAAACATCCTACAAACGTGGTAACTGCTGTAGACACCATAAAGTACTGTAGCCTTTCTTGTTTTTGGTTTTGTCTGAGTAAAGGGATACATTAAAAACTTCTCCCCTTAGAATAACCCACTATAGACTCCAATATTATATTCAGAGTGTTTATAGTTATCATGCTTCAATTCCTGAAAAAAAACAAGAATTTTTTAAAATATTAACTGCAAATTTGGGGTTTTAAGAGATTAAAACAAATGTTCAAAGCTTAATTTCTTTACAATTTGCATCAGTATTAGATTCTACCGAATCGTTCAGGTTTCAGAATTAAACCAACAAAACTGTTCGAGCAATCAGACTTACAGAGTAGGTGAGTTGTCTCATAACCAATAACCAACCTTCTTTCCTGAAGAAGGGCATGTGCCCGAAACGTCGAATCTTCTGTTCCCTAGATGCTGCCTGACCTGCTGTGCTGTTCCAGCAATAAAGTTTCAGCTCATAACCAATACAGGAAAGGTTAGTATTGCAAGTGTTGAAAATATAAATTATTGATATTATATTGTCTCTTATACAAAAGTATACTGTAAAAATTAACAGTTTGTGCAATATCCAGTGCTCCTGACATCCAGGTACTCCTTAGTAGCCAGCTGGTAATATACATTGAAATGACATAGAGGAGCTAGAGTCCAAATACGGCGTACAAGTAAAAGTAGACTGGTTATTGCACAAACTGTTAATTTTTACAGTATACTTTTGTATAAGAGACAATATAATATCAATAAGAATGCAAAGCTATTATATGAAAAAAAATTTCTTCTTGAATGGTGTTTCCAATTAAACCAGAGGAAAAAAGCATCAGTTTGGTTAGATATCTTATAAACTGACAGTAATAAAATGTCCCAGTGGAGTGCACATCAAAAATTGAATTTATGGTGCATGAAGCGCCTCTGTAATATTTCTTATACATGCCGTTCATAGTTGCATACTTACCCCAACTTTGATAGTATTAAAGTATAATTTACAGTAGTGTCAACACAAACCTTAGAAGTATATAATCACCTTGGGTTATGGTTGGGGCCTGCAGCATCTGCTTGTAATATGAATAGTATAGGCCACACTCTGTCCTGAAGGAGATTTCCTGTTCAACCACCTGCATGTAAAACAGATTGCAATTGTGTTCATTAAGTGAATTAATATTTACTTACAGAACTAAATTGTAAGGTACACTTAAAAGTTATCTTCAAAAACATATTAAAAACTAGGAAGTTTTTAATCTTAGTGGAAACAGGATGCCGACTACTTCATACATTTCAAATAAAGGAACTGCAGATGCTGGTAATTGAAAACAAAAACAGAAACTTCTGGAGAAACTCAGCAGGTCTTGCAGAGAAAAATCTGTGCAGAGAAAATCAGAGTCGAGCTTTGAATTGAGTGACCCTTCTTCACAAGGGTTTCCTCCGGATTTTCCGGTTTCGTCCCACAATCCAAAAATGTGCAGGTTAGGTGAATTGACCATGCTAAATTGTCCGTTGTGTTAGGTGAAGGGGTAAATGTAGGAGTATGGGTCTGGGTGGTATACGCTTCGGCGGGTCGGTGTGGACTTGTTGGGCCGAAGGGCCTGTTTCCACACTGTAACTAATCAAATCTAATCTAAAAAAAAACTTCAGTTGACTTGCTCCAACACTTTATCTTTTTAATTCATACAAATAACTGGGTTGAAAAATTTGCTTTATGGAACAGACTATTTGCTGTATAAAATATTTTAAAAATATTTAGTAATTTTCCAAACAATTAATATTATTTGTAAGTAGCAGGTTAATGAATACAAATAATCCATCCATCTATAATACCAGCTGACACACAAAAACAGTATGTTTCTAAATTCCAAACTTAAAATCTTCTGTTAGATTAGATTAGATTCCCTACAGAATTGACACAGGCCCTTCAGCCCAACAAGTCCACACCAACCCTCCAAAGAGTAACCCACCCATACCCATATCCATATTTACACCTAACTAAAGCATCTAACACTACGAGCAATTTATGAACCAATTCACCTGACCTGCACATCTTTGGATTGTGGGAGGAAACCGGAGCACCCAAGGAAATCCACACAGACATGGGGAGAGTGTGCAAACACCACACAATCGCCCAAGGCGGGAATCAAACCCGGGTCCCTGGCGCTGTGAGGCAGCAGTGCTAACCACTGAGCCACTGTGCCACCCTTTTTTGCCAATAGTAAGGATGGTCAACATTTTGTGAACATTGCCAATACAAAGAGTTCGTCAGTCTATCCCTTCACTTCCATTACCACTTGATCCAGGATAAAACCTCTGTATTCAAAAACAGAGAGATCTCCTGTAATGCTAAGTTGGCCTGAACCTTCCACATCCAGAGTGAGAAAACAGTGCTATTTTTTCCTATGAATCTCCATTGCTGCCTGCAAGTGCTGGGATTTTGTCAATGATTGATGAGTCCAAGCTGCCCTCCACACTTTCTTGCATCATATGCCAAAATTGACACAAGTCTCTGCTGAGTTCTGTAAGCAAAACGTTCAGAAGCTTCCAAACAAAAACACTGGCAGCCTTTTCAACTTTGAAATATATAGCTGATCTGATGACTGGTGATGAAAAGGCAGAACTAAACTTTAAATTACGAAAATGCAACCCATTAATACTGGATCTCGAGATGACTACTGCAAATTTAAGAAGAACTTCCTTGTCTCCCAAAACGTTTGCAAAAAATACTACAAAAGTACTTAGGGATCACATAATCATCATCTGTAAGACACAAAATCCTCCAAAGCCAAAAATATTTTGAGTGGAAGATAGCCTATTTAGAACAAACACGAGAGACAGAATTAGACAGTAGAGCTAAAGCTCCAACTGAGTCATGGGAAGTTAAATAATTTGTCACACTTTGACAGAAGATATTCCCATGCACTGAAGTGAGTATCAGGATTGTTAACAAGTCCAGATGGGTTAGTGGTAGCATTCTAACCCCCAGGTCAGAAGGTTGTAGATTCTGGTTCCACTTCAAAGACTTGACTGTATAATATAGGCTGACACTTCAGTCCTACACTGATGCAGATTCAGTCCCAACTGACAATAGCAGGCAAGTTCAAAAATGTGGGATGCTTTCTGCCTGCATTGTTCACTATCGGAAGCAGAGCCGTAAATGGAAAGTAAATGGCAATCTCAGTTATGCCTCCCATAAATCAGTGAGTTTGCAAAATGTTCTACTTCAATGTAGAACTTCTAATCACCCGCCAGAAAGCCAAAGGAAATCTGATGAGTTTTAAAGACTTTTGGATAAATATGTGAATAGGAAAGGTTTGGAGGGATATGAGCAAGGAGCAGGCAAGTGGGACTAGTTTAGTTTGGGATTATGATTGGCATGCACTGATTGGACCGAAGGGTCTGTTTCCGTGCTTTATTACTCTAACTCCCTTGCCATCCTGCCCTAAACCATCTCAAATATCAATACAGCATGCCCAATTACTGGATTCTTAAATGAATACTAAACTAATCATGTAGGTTTCATCTGGGTGACAATCACACAGTTAACAAAAACAATAAGAGACAAAAGGTCGGTCCATTTGTCAATGAAGCTTTTCATCATGGATTTATAAATTAAAGGCTACTGAGTTGCTAAGAATCTGGATTTTCTGTTTTGGAACTGTTAATGTAAAGTTTTACTTCTTTGATGTCGATTCTACAGCCATAGCTGCTGACTATTTCCACAATTTTCTATTTCTTCTCCATGTTTCTTTTTTGATAGTAATCTTAAATGTACAATATGCAGGGCATATTTAAGTGTAGTTGAATTTTGATGTTACTGAAAAACTGAAGATTGCAGATTACACTTGGATAGCATTGAAAACATGAATGTCCAAGGACATAAATGTGCTTCCTCAAGCAGTAACATAACAACAGCAAGGACAATAAATTTAAGGGATTACTTTCTCAATATAGCCAATATTTTGAGTGGGCAAACACAGAAATCAATTTGAGTACTTTCTCAATGGTTAATAAAATGGTCCAAGATGAAGCACACAAATATCTTATTCCTGATAGCGTTTTTTTGAGAAAGATAATCATGAACAAAGAACTTAATTCTGATTTAAAAATTAAACAAAATAACCAACATCATATACAATATTTTAAGACTACTGCCAGTTTCTACATATTTACAGCTGGCCAAATAAGTACTCTCATTTCTACAGTGAGTTGAAAATATTCCAATTTATTAGCATGTTAACTGAAGGCACAACTGCTGCCTTTGGAAACCACTTTCTTTCAAATATATCAGCAAAGAACTCACCTGTATATTTGAAAACCATAGGAAATTCTCATGTAGTGACTGAACATACCAGGAGTGAAAGCATCCTAGAATTACTCCCACTGAGAGACCCAGCAATGGGATAATCTCTATTGTCCGCAGAAATGACCAGATTCTAGTTGCTGCCAGTTCCCAAGATGAGGTGTTATTGTTTTCATGAGTGGCAGCATGAACAATAGTTAGTTTATCATTTCTTTCCAAACTATACTGGGATAGAACAGCAGAAGTTTCAAATTGACGTTTCCTCTTCTTCAAAGTCATGATGAGATGCCATTGAATGTAACAAAATCTCAATAGTCTTTCGCTCTCTGCCTCAAGGCCATAACAGCTGTTACACTGCTCTGTTCAATGTAGCACCTATCTTCATTAAAAATCCAATGCACAATCAGGCAATATGAGTCGTGCTGTGATTTGCTGAAGAGTCATAAATTGTAATCTTTCAGTCTAGAATATTACTTCACTTCATTTAGAGATTGCCAATATCCTCTTAAACTTCTACAAACAGCCAAAGTAGAAAATGTAAATAATGCAGAGACCACAATACCATGCAGCACACAGGATAATGGTCTATACTGCAGCTTATTGAGTTTGACAACAGGAATGCTAAACAATCGAAAGTGCTGTAGATTTGTAATAATAATTAAACCTATCCAAAATAAACAGGAGTAGAATTATCAAAAGTACACCTTTCAAAATGCACAGCATTTAGAGTCAGTATCATGAAACATCACAGAAAGGAGGCCATTCAGACCATCAAAATCTGCACTACCTCTTCCAAAGAACAATCCAGTTAGCCCCAATCCTACTCTCTCCCACACTCCTTCAATTATTTTCATCTGCCAAAAATTTTACCTGTAGACAGTCCTTACTCCAATGGTTTACAAACTCGATTGTGGTCTTGCCCTATTCCATTGATGTAAGCCTCTTCAGTCTTACAACTCCTCGGAATAACTTTGCTTCTCCAATGCTGATCTCTTGCACATTCTCAATCTGTTTTTTCTCCACTTACCACGGGCCACCGTGTCATTAGCTTCTCCGACCCTAACTCTAGAATCCTCTCCTAAAGCCTATTAATCTTCCTCTTCCCTCTTTAAAGGCACAGTCAAACCCACCTTTTAGACTGCATTTTTAGTCACATCACTCCTTTGAACTGCCTCTGACATTTTACTATTTTAAAATGACTTCTTGTAGTTCCATGAAACACTCGCTTCAATTGTTTCACTGCATGAAATGCATACAAACTCAATCTAAAGTAACTATGCTGCTGTGCTGAAATTCCATTACAGGCAAACTCTACTCACTCAGCTTCCTTCATACTCTGTTAGTCTCTCCCAAATCATACTTCTTTAGCAGCCAAAAATCACACTTGCAAGCATTAGCTTATTCTAGTTCTAATACTTTGGATTGGATACAGCTGTTACATAATTTAAATAATTAACTCCAAGCTGTTACACAAACATATTAGCAGAAGCTGGTGGATCTAATCTGGCTACATCCTGGAGAAAAATGTCAAAGCACAGTAGCGTAGAATAAGGTGTAAGGTCAAACCAATTTCTGTTTGGAATGATCACCTGCCATTGGCTAAGCAAAAGCAGCTCAGGCATGAGCACAATACTGTCATTCAAAGATCCAGACATAGTAGTGTTCAGTGTCTGTAGGAAAGGAAAACAGCAAAATTACTTCAACCCAGCTTCTATAAATGCAATCCCATGTACTCCAAGACAAATAGCAAGTACCAAGAGACAACAAGTCGTAACATCACACCCACTTCTCAAATGCCTTTTACGCAGATATTTTTGAATATGCACTTGCTTCTTAGTTACAGGAGGTTGAAATTCTCATCCAGGATGTAGCCAGATTGGGCCCACCATGGATAATAATGTGTTTATGCAGAGGCTTAGGGGCAACAGAGGTATGTAATTAAATTAAGCAACAGCTGTACCCAACCAAAAATGCACCAAGCTGCAATGTATGCACCATGACAGAAAGAAAGTTTTCCAACAGCTGCTTTTCTTCCAACTTTTCCATATAATTTTCCAAGCGATTCCAAATGCCATTCCAAAAACACTTCTGAAAAGCTATTCTCAAGAGTCTTCGACAGAACTACTGAAAAAAATATCTTTTTAAGTTGAAATATTTATTCAAAAACCAAATTGGCATAAATAAATAAAATGTAACATTTGAAGATATTTCCTATTCAGTTGTCTATTCATTTAAAAATGATCATGAATACTCATCTTACAAATTTTATTAAGTTTTTTAAGCTGTATGCTCGATACACATGTACTATATGCTGTGTACACATGTACTATATAATGCTTCAGGGATATGCTCAAGGCCTCACTGGTGAACTGCAGCATTCCCACTGACACCTGGGAATCATGGAGCCAAAACTGTCCAACGTGGAGAAGGAGCATCCGGGAAGACATTGAGCACCTGGAGACCTGCTGTCGGGAAAAAGTGGAAGTCAGGCATAAACAGCGGCTGTCACACCAATGCCCCACCAACCTTTCCCCATGACCATATTTTCCCCAAGTCTTACAGAGTCTGCAGAAGCTGCATCAGACTCACCTACAGGCTCACTCTGAGTGTGAGACAGAGTCATCCTTGTCTGCAAAGGACTACCAATGAATGAAATGAAAATATACTGTGAAAAAAGAAAGGAAGACATTGCCTATATAAAGTCAAACAGCTTACGTCAACATGGGAAGGAGACACAGTATTAAAGAGTATGAGGAGGAGTTAAATCAGACTGGATAGAGATGAGGGATAGTAGGGGAAAGAAGTCACTTGTGTAAGTGATCTATGACTTAACAATAATTACAATGTGGGACAAGGGATCTTAGAAGAAATATTGGATGCTTTCAATAAAGTGATAGCAATATCAATGAGTGACTTTAATCTACATGTAAACTCGAAAGAACAGATTAATATTAGTAGCCTGGATGAGGAGTTCATAGGATGTTTTCTAGATAATTTATTTGGCAGCACATTAGATAATATGTTATATTAGACTTGGCATTATTGTGACAAGATTAACAAATGAGCCCACAGTAAAAGCACCCCTCAGTAGCAGCAAACACAATAGGATTGAATTTTACATCCAGCTTAAAAGGTAGAATATTGGATCCAAGAATCATATTTTAAATGTAAACAAGGGCAGTCATATGAACATAAAACCTGAACTAGCTGAGGACAATTGGCATACCAAGCTCGGAGATCGATCAAAAGTGAGACATTTAAAGTCACATTTCTAAATACTCAGAATAAGTATATTCCTATGATAAAGAAGTATTCTAAAGGGGTGATTCAACTAAATAAGTTAGGGAAAGAAATTATGGAAAGCTGAGTAGTAGGTCAGATGACTGGTCAGAATATAACAAATGGAAGAGAATGCCTAAAAGGCAGGAAGAAATTATAGTCTCAGACGGAAGCTAAGTAGGAATATAAAAAATGGATATCAAGAGTTTCTAAATAAAAGGAAAAGAATAAGAAAACTGAGTGTTGAGTCTCAACAGTGTAAGAAAGCAGAATTAAAAGTGGAAGCTATAACAGTTAAAAGCAGGTCAATGTGTGGAGGTTTGCACCACTACTGTGCATACAAAGGATGCCACTTAATCCTGGAATCTCTACTCTGGATGACTGAAGGATGCACTGAGACTATGTGATGGATTATGAGAATCTGTGAGAACCATAGCATTGTACTGAAAGAATTGAACATTCTGCAGACGGAATGGTATCTTCAGCATCCTACAGCACAATAGCACTGGCCAAGGTAACACAGGCAGGACTTCTTTGTCAACCTTGTTCAATGGAATGGAACTGCATGAAGTCATCTTTCACTGAATGTAAATGTTCTGATGCTGATGAGGCCAGCATCCCTCGTGTAATTCCAACTGTAAGTCCAGCTTAACACATTAATATACTGTTCATATTCATTAATAAAAGTTAAGATTATAAACAAATGGAAGTCTTCGTAGCATCTGATGAGCCCTTATTCAATTATGGTGAAGTTTTATACAATATGGGTGGTATTGAAAGGATAATTAACACTCAGACAGAGTTAAAACATTGTCAACTGCTAAGGATGGCTAGCCTCTATACCTCCTTTCTTGTAGTTGCAACTAAAAAGGCATTTATTCAAACAGATAATGGCAAATGTACATATATTCTCAAATGTGAGAAAATATTTACAATGATGTGACATCCATATCATAAATATGTTCTTATAATGTTTTTGTTTTCCTTTCACTCCTACTAGGTATAGTTGCAATCTCAGTATCTGCAGCTAGAATGAAGGGAACATGGTGTGCAGGTCTGTGTGTATATCTGGAACATACAGAGTGTGCTAGACCTGAGTGTCCATGGAGCTGCCAACATATCCATAGAGGCAACTAGACACTTGCATGCCAGAAACAGAACAATACAGATTACCTAGGTGGACTCCTTCAATCTTCACATCGTTTTCCCGAAGTGCCTCCAACAAACCTGCCTGCTGTTTCAGTTTGTGGTTTTTAATAAAGTTCTTGATGGTAGTGATTTTTGAGAAGATTTGTAGCTCAGGTTGATGATAATTATGTAAGTTAGCTTGCTGAGCTGGAAGATTTGTTTTCAGACATTTGTCACCATCATTAGAGTCTCTGGTGAAGCGCTGATGGTATGTCCCGCCTCTTTATTTATAGGTCTTGGTTTCTTAAGGTGGGTGATGTCATTTATGGTTCTTTTCTCCCCCCAAAGGAAGGTAGATTGGATCTAAGTCGATGTGTTTATTGATAGAGTTCTTAATGTCTTTTGCCTGGAGTAATGCAGGTACATGATCTTAGCTGTCCTCAGAGTACTAGTGACCTGAAGTGTTTTTTCCTCAACTAGCAGCGGAGATGTGGCCATCACATGTCCACCAGAATGTGCCCAACTCTACTCTAGCTAACGGACCCACCAAGGTGTCAGTACCCGAGGAGACAGCCTTACTGGTGCTTTTTCTGAGGGATCTATGGCTTATTCCTCAGACAGCAAAGGAGGAAGTGGTATCCTGAAGGGCTAGCCTCTTGATTGTGGTGACTCTGCCAATGTCACTGGTGCCTGTAGGAGACGAGAGAATGAATTTTGAAATAGGCGTAGAAGACTGAATGTATTCTTAACATGCTCACAGTGGTGATAATGGAACTGCAACACAGCACTTGACAATGAATCTTATCTGGATGATAGGACATGAAGATTCTCGGTATCACCACATGAGCAGAGTCAAGGTCATTTCCAGCTGGGCAAGGAATTGCTCTTCATTTCTCTTCAAATGAGACAAAGAGATAGAATAAGTGAGATGAAGGTGGGTGGCAGAACTGCTGATGCTAGAGCAGGCGAGGGCTAGGTGCTGAGGTGTTGTATGTCAGTGGGTATGCAGTTCAGAAAGCTTGCAAGATTAGTGGTCTGGGGTGCAAGGGTTAAAGAGAATGAGTAAAGAAAGATGCTAGAAGCAACAATGACAATGGTAGGCCATAAACCTTGGTGTGAGTGAGTGGGGCTGAGGTATAAAAATACCACTGTAACCAACGGCTCTGCCACACCACTGTGATGTCATCACTGCCAGTTGTGCAGTCATCTGGCAGCCACCTTTGCTGCACTTCTCAGCACTGGCATGAGATATCCCGATTTGTATTTCACTCATACCCTCAAACCATTCTGAGTAAATTCTTTATGTGAACTGGCTATATCGGGGCAGTTGTCAACTGCAGATTGGTGACCAGCTAAAATACTACACAGAATTTCAGTAAATTATCTGTATTTGATTTTTCTGATTTTAACACTAAAACTGATTTTAAGTTGCTGAGAATAGAACTTGGGGAAAATAAAATGAGCAGCTATATTGCCATAAAAAAGTGCAGAACAATGGAAAACTTTTAATAGTGTTCAAAGTTTAAGAATATGGTTCTCAATGAAAAAAGTTAAATGCTAAACACTAGCAAGATTTCATGGATGAATAATGACATAACTGATCATGAAAGAGTTGGAAAGAGATATATATTGAGCAGAGGCAGCAGAGAGGTGAAATATGAGAAGATCAGGAGAGTATTAAAGAAAACAAATTAGGATGGCAAAGATTAAAGCATTAAGGAAGACAAAACAAAATACCAGTGATAAAACATAAGCACATCTAAAAAGGAAGAATGGGATTAGGACCATCAAGTATAGCCTCAGAGGTAACCCCAAAGAGACAGGAAATATTAAATAATTATTTTGCTTCACCATTTAAGCTGGCCAATTAAGTAAATACATTTTAGATACGAGCGAATATATTGAAAAGAAGATCACTCTCAGGTCCAGACAGATTGCATTGCATATTTTAAAAGAATCTAGGGAAGACCTAACAGAAGAATTACTGCACAATGGACAACTTGTTCGAAAAATGTGAACTGCCACAGGTCTGGAGGATAGCTAATGTAATTTAAAGGGAGAACAGAACTATAGACCTGTGTATGATTAATGGCAAAGAAAAAAAAATTGACAATCAAGGTGAGCAAATTGTCGATGCAACTTGAAAAATTTGATTTTTACCTCTCTGAATCCTGTCACCTAATACCATTAATACTTGATCTAGCATTCTGATTTGTAACATCAGGTTTCCTTAAGGGAATGCAATAGTGGTCTGACTGGGTAAACTGCAGATCCAACGACTGCTGAAAATAATAGTGTTAACATGCGCCATGCTAGGTTTTATCTGCCTTTTTTAGGTTAAATCAATAGGAGAGAGTGTTGTCATCACCTAGTCTAAAACAAGTAGTCTTTCTCTAGCCTTTAACTTTGTGCTTATGGTCATTACCTAGCTAGATCTATCCATGTACCAGTGAAGAACAAGCACTATCCAGCACAATACGCTTAAAGGAGCCATGACTCACATATTCAACACAGAACTAAAGCTGCTAGTGCTTTGAGACTCTTGTGTTGTGTTATTTCAAGGTCTTTGTCAATTAATCAGGCAATTAATCACATAATTTAACTTTGTGCCATAAATGAAGCATGTATTAACTGTTCATTGGGTACTCGTGGGATTCATTTGCCTACTATTGTTCTCATCTTGTCTTCTGCTTTAGCAGCCAAATTTGCTAAGGTTCATTTTCCTCATTTTTAAAAAAAAAATCATTCCATTGCATTGATGCCTGCATCCAGTACCTGGCCATTATCAAATTTTCTACTCGTTGTGCCATCCCGTTTGTTTCAAAAAAATTGTAAGGAAGGATTACTTCGACAGGAACCTTTTCAAGGCAGTAGATATCTGGTCCAACAAGGTTTTCCTGTCAGAGAATGAAACACCAGTTTGATTCAGGTGCTTGTTCATGGGATACCTTAGCAGAATCCAGCAACTTTAACAGTAGTACTAATCCAGGACTCTCCAAGTGGGACTTCATCAATATTTTATAGAACATGTTTAAGTCCATAATATGTTCCTCCTTGGAATGACCATCTGCCTTCCCCAAGTTCTTCAAAGGCTATCATGTCTTATAGGCATTTATCAGGTCATCTTCCTTACACATTTCATCCAAAACCTCAGAAAAGACAGCAACCTATATCATGACCAATTGGTGATCATCCAGCTCAAAAAATACTTTACTTTTGATAACAAGTGATTTTGTCAAGGCAGTATCTTGTTTCCTTCTTGGTAGGGACTTAGTCCACCCCCAGCGAGTCACTTATTTCTTGTATTGGTTGTGTGGTTCAAACTGAGAACATTGAAAGGTAATCACATCCTGATTACTTACATTTGTATTCTGACAATTTTAGTAATGGCATCAGGAATGAAGTTTCTGCCTGATTTCTTTTCTTAACTTCTAATCTTCATCTTTAGACTTGCATGTTCTATTCCAGAAAGCCAGTTAGTAAAGTGTGGAACTATGGCTAATCTTTTATACATATCTACATAAAAAATTATATCCCTGAGCCAACAACTACAATTTTGGTCTATATCACTCAAATTAATTCCCATTTCTTGCCAATCACCCATTTACAATTAAACACAATTAACACAGTCAGAGAAGAGTGTTTCAATTGACTGTGATTTAGCTGTTTAGGAGTAAAAGGAAAAGGATTAAAACAAGGAGACTTGTAAAAATAATTTTTGAAAAACAAAACATAGAAAATTTAAAAAATGGCTGCCTATATGTTTTATTCCCCTATGTAGAATCATCTAGTTAGCCCACATCAATATTGAGACTGGACTGGTCCACGTTTGGCATGTTATTAGAGATCAATCTGCAATGTTTTAAGCTCAATATAATATTTCACTTACAAGTATACACATTATTAACGGACGAGATTTCCAGTGGAAAATATTCAATGCAAAAAATTAAACCAAATTATAATCTAGGAGAAGAAAATTCAAAATCAAAACAACTGCCTTTTTACAAAAAGGAATGACCATCCTCAATGCCATTTTACTCATTCAACTTTAGTGTTATTAACGGATTTCAGCCTTACCTGGATTGAAGAAAACCACAGATCATTCTCGTGCAAAGTTGCAAGATAAACTGAGGTTAGAAGTCCTAAGAAAATTGCCAGAAATCCACCAAGCAGGAAAGTTATATTCTTCAATACCAGTGGACCTATGGAATTACACAATTGTTTATAAAAATAACCAATAATTCTTAAGAAACCCACTTGTTTGAACACTTATTTCAGTGTTTTTATTGCATTGTTTCAAGAATAGATAGGACTTGAAACCTTAAAACGAAACCCATCGCAGTTGGAATGGGATGTTACATTAATTGTAATTGAAATTGAAGGCCAAAAGCTCATAACTATATCAATTATTTTCCAAATGTCTAGCTATGCAAAGTATAACACAAATAAGAATAGGCAATTTCAGATCATATTTAAATGTTGTATGTAACTTAGTAAAATTGTTGGGGAGAAGCAAGTGATAATAGCATCCTCAGGTGTCTTTGGCATTTATATTGTAATGCTACTTTTATGTGAAAAAGTTCCCAATTTGCCCTGTAGCCAGAAATGAATTCCAGCAGTAACAATGAAAAAGAATACATACACATCTGTAAACAGTTGACTGCAGTTTTGTTCTAATAATAGAGCTTTTGAAAAAGATTGACACAGTTCAGAAAACAAATAGTGTTATGTTGGCCTGTATGAACAGCTGAAAGTGTTGTATATCAATGATGTGAAGAAACAGCAGATTTGCTAGTAGCAGCTTTAGTGACAGAACTTCATCAAGTTGGATCAATTAGCACAGTCAAAGCTAGGCAGCAGCACACAATTTAAATGTGGTATTTGAGGAAACAATAAGAGAGAGAAAGGAGTGGCGCTTGGTAATTATATAGGCAATAAAGTCACAGAAAGCTAACTGGTACATGGAGAATCAGTATTTGGAATATTATGAAAACCAAACCTTGTACTGCACTGGCAACAGTCCAGTACATAGACAAATTAATCGTAGTCAAAATATGTCATGGATTAGACACAAAGTGGCAATAGGCTTGGCAAGGAGCTCAACTTTGTGGATAAATTGAGAGATAAAGTACACAAAGTAAATTGTCTCAAAGTGTATAATCCTTTACACATGAAAGGTCAGTGAATGAAGTTACCAATGTACAGATACACATACACTTACATAGAATTTATAGCACAGAATCCGGGCATTCAACTCAACAAGACCATGCCAGCTTTTACGTTCCATAACTGATGTCATCGAATCATATCAGCACATTTTTTTCATTCTTTTATCCCTCACCTATGTATTTAGTTCTAAGATGCATGGATGTAAGTTACCTCAACTACTCCAATACAACTGATGCCTTTCCAGCATTATCTAGGATCCAATGACAAAAGCTATTATAAACAATACTATAACCATATAAACAATGGTGATAATTACTCACCTATTTAATTTCACAGAAAAGCTATCAAACATAATTACTTTTATTCCAATTTGAGAATTCTACAGATTCTGTCTGACAGACCTCTTAAAAACCTTTACTGTCTTGATTAACTATCAGGCTTATATTTTCTTACTGAAATATGCATCAGCCTTTCTAATTGTTTTCTCTTCCTAAACAGTAAGTTGGTCTCTAACCAAAGATCATTAAATTCTCCCCCACCACAGATTTCAAACAATGTACCTGTAATTACTTAGGTTACTTTGTCTCCCTTTTATAAACAATATTATACTAATCCATCTCACGCTCTGAAACAGACATTCACTCTTAATAGAGTCCTGAATGTTTTCCTTTTAGTTATCACTCATCACATTTTAAGCATGAATGAAGAATCACCTTCTCACAGCCTTCTCAGTTAAATACACCTGACAACTTTTGCTTTGTGTGATGTTACAAATCACTCATGATGTCCGTCTGAATTGCTTTGACAATATCACTTATACGTGCATGTTGTAATCTGCAGCTATGAATAGTCATGAGAACCTCCAACTTGCCTCGCATCACTTGGCTGACCAGGAATATCTCCCTTTCTTACCATCTGCCAAAGGGAAGTCTTCGAAGAATTTTCAGTTTAATTAGGCTGAAGAAACTAAATGCAAGGTAAACAAATTTGCTGATGAAATAAAGGTAGTTGGGAAGAGGACAGGTAGAATCTGAAAAGGGAAAACTTAAATTCCAGAACTGTTATGGTGCAGGAGGCCATTTGACCAATTATGTCTACAACGGTTTTAATAGCTCATGCCAATCCTCTGCCTTTTCCTTAAGATTAAGTGAAAATATATTGACAAATACATAGAATGGGTGTAAATGTAAACTTGCCCACTTTGGAAGAATACAAAAGCAGCATGTTATTGAAATGGAGAAAGACCTCAGAACTAGTTAGTAAGATTAGATCACATGGGATGCAGACAGAGCTAGCCAATCGTGTACAAAATTGGCTTGACGGCAGGAGACAAAGGATGATGGTAGAGAATTGTTGCTTAGACTGGAGGCCTGTAACCAGTGGTGTGTAGCAAGGACAGGCGCTGGGTCCACTGTTGTTTGTCATTTATCTAAACGATTTGGATGAGAATATAGGAGGCATGGTTAATAAGCTTTTGGATGACACCAAAATTGGTTGTACAGTGAACAGCGCAGAAGGCTATCTAAGAGTACAATGGGATCTTGATCAACTTGGCCAATGAGCCAAGGAATGGCAGATGGACTTTAATATAGATAAATGCAAGGTGTTGCATTTTGGCAAGCCAACCAGAGCAGAACTTATGCAATTAATGGTAGGGCCCTAGGGAGTGTTGTTGAACAGAGACACCTAGGGATGCAGGTACATAGCTTCTTGAAAGTGGCATTACGTAGACAAGACAGTGAAGGCATTTGGCATACTTACCTTCATCGGTCAGAGCATTGAGTACAGGAGTTGGGATGTCATGTCATGGTTGTATACGACATTGGTAAGGCCACATTTGGAATACAGCACACAATTCTGGTCACCCTGCTACAGGAAGGATGTAATCAAATTGGAAAGGGTGCAGAAAAGATTAACAAGGACTTTACTCAGACTGGAAGGTTTAAGTTATGAGGAAAAGCTGGATATGCTGGGACCTTTTTCTCTGAAGCCTAGGAGGCTAAGGAGTGACCTTATAGATGTTTATAAAATCAGGAGGAGCATAAATAACTGCCCAGGATAGGGGAGTTCAAAACCAAAGGGTAAAGGTTTATAGTGAGAGGGGAAAGATTTAAAAAGGACCTGAGGGGCAACTTTTTCACACAGAGGGCAGTCGGATATGAAATGAACCACCAGATGTAGTGGTAGAGGTGAGTACAACACTTAAAAGTCAGGAACACGGATAGGAAAGGTTTAGAGGAACTTGGGCCAAACACAGGCAAATGGGAATAGTTCAGTTTAGAAAAACTAGTCAACATGGATGAGTTGTGCCAAAGGATGTGTTTCCATGCTATATCACTTTATAAAGATCCTAAAGGGAACTGACAGGATAGATAATGAAATGAAGTTTCCACTTGTGGGAGAGATTAGAACTAGGGGACACATTTTAAGAATGACGAGGACACATTTTAAGAATGCCAGATTTCCCATTTTAAAAAGGTAGAAATAAGGAGAATTCGTTTTTCTCAGATGGTCATGATTCTGTGGAATTCTCTTCCCCAAAGCATTTTGAGTATTCTTAAGGCAGAGGTCAACAGTATTGATTTATAAGGGAGTCAATTGATTTCAAGCGAGATGTAATATGGAATTAATGCAACAATCAGATCAGCCATGACCTCATTGATCGGTGGAGCTGGCTAGAGGGACTAGTTGGCCTACTCCTGTCTCTAATTCATATGACTATCAGTTTGTGGTAGGAATGAAGCTTGCTTGGCCATCAAATGATGTAGTGCAACTTACTAAGCTTCTGACCTAGAAGTAGGAATGCTACCCACTGCACCACAAAACTTGCAGAATTTCTGTTTATCCTTTATGCAGAGTTCTCACCCAAGATGCATCGTTTTGTTTTCCTAATGCATCTGTAGAATATTTTATTCATTTCAAAAATTTGAAATTCTAATACTCCTTTCCTGCTTTCCTTCTTCCTTTCTTACCCTTCTTCCTTATTTTTTCACAGTTGTTATTTCACATACCTGTTAAATGCACAGGCTCTTTCAATTCCAAATAAAATAAAAGCTAGAAACACTCAGGGGATCTGAAAGCCTCTGAGAGAGTAACATGGATTTTAGCAAGGCCTTTGTAAGGTCTTACATGGGAAACTGAAAGTCATTAGAAGCTCATAGGATATAGGGTAAGTTGGCAAGTTGGATCCAAAATTGGCTTAGTGACAGGACAGAGTTGGTGGTGGCAGAAGGTTGTTTGGGTGACTGGATCTCCGTATGCAACGGCATACAAGGATCAGCACTGGGTCCTTGATTATTTGTGATATTCATAAATTAAGTGCGTGAGTGCATGGGGGGGGGGGGGGGGTAGCGTTTGCAGATAGTACACAGATTGGCTGAGTAGTGGATAGTGAGGATGAAGGTGTTAGGTTACAGGAGGATATATACGAATTGGTTAGATGGGCAGTTCAGCGGCAAATGGAATTGAACCCTGATAAATGTGAGTACATGTACTATGGACGAAGGAATAAGACAAGGGAGTACTCAATGAATGGCAAGACATTAGGAAGCTCAGAGGCATCTTGCAATGATTGTCCAAGATCCCTGAAAGTGGCAGGACTGGTTCATAGTGTAGTTAAGGGATACAGGATGCTTGCTGTTATCAGGTCTGAAGGTGGATAAATAACCTGGACCAGATGGACTACACCCCAGAGTTCTGAAGGAGATAGCTGAAGAGATAGTGAAGGCATTAGTGGTAATCTTTCAGGAATCACTGGAGTCAGTGTCGGTCCCAGAGGACTGGAAAATCGCTAATGTAACCGCCTACTCCCACATTTAAGAAGAGAATAAAACAAAAGATGAGAAATTACAGGCCAATTAAATTTTGGACTCCATTGTGGAGGAGTGAAATTTCTGAATACTTGCAAGCGTATGGTAAAATTGGGCAAAGTAGCATGGTTTCATCAAGGGGAGGTCATGTCTGACAAATCTGTTAGAATTCTTTGAGGAGGTAACAAGCAGGGTAGACAAAGGAGAGCCAATGGATGTTATTAACTTGGAATTCCATAAGGACTTTGACAAGGTGCCATAAAGGAGGCTGCTGAGTAAGGTGATGTAGAGGCAAGATACTAGCATGGATAGAAGACTGGCTGTCTGGCAAAACCAGAGAGTGGGATTAAAAGGATAGCAGTTGGTGTTCCACAAGGGTCGGTGTTGGAACCACAACTTTTCACTTTATACATTAATGATCCAGATGAAGGAACTGAGAGCATTCTGGTTAAGTTTGTAGATAATACAAAGGTAGGTAGAGGGACAGATAGTATTAAGGAGGTAAAGTGGCTGCAGAAGGATTTAGACAGGTTAGGAGAGTGGACAAAGAAGTGGCAGATAGAAAACAACGTGGGAAAGTGTGAGATCATATGCTTTGGTTGGAAAAATAGAAGCATAGAGTATTTTCTAAATGGGGAGAAAATTCAGAAACCTGAAGTGTAAAGGGACTTGGAAGTCCTAGTCCAGGATTCTCTTAAGATTAACTTGCACGTTGAGTCAATAGTTAGGAAGGCAAATACAATTTTGGTATTTATTTTGGGAGGACTAGAATATAAAAGCAGGGATGTACTTTTGAGGCTTTAGAAGACTCTGGTCAGACCATGTTTAGAATATGGTGATCAATTTTGGGCCCCATCTCTCAGAAAGGATGTACTAACCCTGGAGTGGGTCCAGAAGAGATTCACAACAATGATCCCAGGAATGAATGGCTTAACATATGAGGAATATTTGAGGACTGTAGGTCTATACTCAATGGAGTTTAGAAGAATGAGGGGGAATCTAATTGAAACTTACAGAATACTGAAAGACCTGCATAGAGTGGACTTTGGAAACATTTCCATTAGCAGGAGAGGCACAGCCTTAAAGTAAAGGGAAGACCATTTAGGACTGAGAGGAGAGTGGTTCCTCTTCAGCCAGAGAGTGGTGAATCTATGGAATTCATTGCCACAGAAGGGTGCGGAGGCCGGGTCATTGAGTATACTTAAGACAGAGATAGACAAGTTCTTGATTGTTAAGGGGATCAAAAATTGTGAGGAGAAGGCAGGAAAATGGGGTTGAAAAATTTATCAGTCATGATTGATTGGAGGAGCAGACTTGATGAGCCAAATGGCCTAATTTCTGCTCCTATGTCTTATCTGTTGCGGCATAGATTATAAGAGCAGTGAGGCCATGTTGAAGCACTATAGAACTTTTGTCAGACCACAGCTGAAATACTGTGTGCCATTCTGGTCGCCATACTGTAGGAAGGATGTGATTATGCTGGAGGGTGCAAAGAAGAGTCACCAGGATGCTGCTGGTATGGAGCATTTCAGCTATGAAGAGAGGCTGGATAAGCTCAGGCTGTTTTCTTTGGAGCACAGAAGGTTGAAGGGGAGATCTGATAGAGATGTATTAGGTTACAAGAGGCATGGACAGTGTGAATTGAAAGCGGCTGTTCCCCTTAATCAATAACAATGGGGCATAAATTTAAAGTGAAAGGTTTAGGGGAGATTTGAGGAAAAAAAGCTTTTTCATCCAGAGGGTGGTGCAGATCTGGAATGCACTGCCTGAGAGAATAGTTGAGGCAGGAAATCTCACAACTTTTACTAGGATGAAGACTTGAAATGTCATAACATTCAAGGCTATCAGCAGAAAGTGTAAAGGTGGGACTAGTGTAGGTAGTAGTATATTTTTGGCAGTATTGACTTGATGGGCCAAAGGGCCTCTTCAGTACTGTTTGATTCCATTAACATAGTATTTCAAATCAATAATCTTTCATAGGAACCCAGTCTTTGTGAAAGAGCATCAACCCGAAAAGTTAATTTTCTCCCAACTTTTAAGACCTGCTGAATGTTTCCAGCATTTTGCTTAGACTTCAGATGTACAGCATCAGCAGTATGCTGCTTCTTTAACTTTGCTTATTACAACTTTCCCAATCAAAGCCATTCTGAAATTTAAAATGGTCTCTCTTCTTACATCCCATTTAAACAAATATCTGCATTATAGTAGTAATTTCCCTCTATGGTTAACTTTACTTCCTCATTTTTATCTAAAACTTGCACATTCTTGTCAATAACTTATCCTATTCTTATTCCCACATTATACTCATCATGTTATTTACTGTCACTGCTCCTAAGGCTCTCAGCCATATTGAAACCATCTGGCATGTTTCATTATTCCTAGTCATATCTTGTAATATATTTTCCTTTGTAGATATATAAATATTACTTTAGTAATGACCATTGAACACATTTATGAATCCCACTCTCTTCACAATCTTCCCTTGTACCAATGTATTGGAGAGGTAGACAAGATTTTGGGGAGTCAATAATTATAACCAAGCTAGTGACGAATTAGTCTTCTCAGTTGTGGTGAAAGGGTTAAAATTGTGTCCCAATACATGTGTGAACTTGTACCAATGTATTGGAGAGGTAGACAAGATTTTGGGGAGTCAATAATTATAACCAAGCTAGTGACGAATTAGTCTTCTCAGTGCATTAAAGAGTCATACAGCACGGAATGAGACCCTTCAATTCATCCAAGCCAACTAAGTTTCACAAACTGAATTAATCCCATTTACCTGTGTTTGGCCCCCATCGCTCTAAATCTTATCTATTCGTGTATAGTCCAAATGTCTTTCAAATGTTGTAACTGTACCTGCATCTACCAATTCCTCAGTTCAAGGCAAGGACTGATTAGGGATAGTCAACATGGCTTTGTGTGTGGGAAATCATGTCTCACAAACTTGATTGAGTTTTTTGAAGAAGTAACAAAGAAGATTGATGAGGGCAGAGCAGTAGATGTGATCTATGTGGACTTCAGTAAGACGTTCGACAAGGTTCCCCATGGAAGACTGAATAGCAATGTTAGATCTCATGGAATACAGGGAGAACTAGCCATTCGGATACAAAACTGGCTCAAAGGTAGAAGACATAGGGTGGTGGTGGAGGGGTGTTTTTCAGATTGGAGGCCAGTTACCAGTGGAGTGCCACAAGGATCGGTGCTGGGTCCTCTACTTTTTGTCATCTACATAAATGAATTGGATGCGAGCAGAAGAGGTACAGTTAGTAAGTTTGCAGATGACACCAAAATCTTTCCTTTATTGGTCAGAGTATTGAGTACAGGAGTTGGGAGGTCATGTTGCGGCTGTACAGGACATTGGTTAGGCTACTGTTGGAATATTGCATGCAATTCTGGTCTCCTTCCTATCGGAAAGGTGTTGTGAAACTTGTAAGGGTTTAGAAAAGATTTACAAAGATGTTGCCAGGTTTGGAGGATTTGAGCTATAAGGATGAGGCTGAACAGGCTGGGGCTGTTTTCCCTGATACGTCAGAGGCTGAGGAGTGACCTTATAGAGGTTTACAAAATCATGAGGGGCATCATGGATAGGATAAATAGACAAAGTCGGGGAGTCCAGAACTAGAGGGCATAGGTTTAGGGTGAGAGGGGAAAGATATAAAAGAGTCCTAAGGGGCAACTTTTTCACGTAGGAGGGTGGTATATGTATGGAATGAGCTGCCAGAGGATGTGGTGGAGGTTGGTACAATTGCAACATTTAAGAGGCATTTGGATGGGTACATGAATAGGAAGGGTTTGGAGGGATATGGGCCGGGTGCTGGCAGGTGCGACTAGATTGGGTTGGGATATCTGGTCGGCATGGATAGATTGGACCTAAGGGTCTGTTTCCATGCTGTACATCTCTATGACTCTATGTGAACCAGTCACTGTGTGAAAATGTTGCCTCTCACATTCCTGTTCAACCTTTCTCCTCTCACTTTAAAATTTTGACATTCGGTTTTGAACTCCCCAACCCTAGGGAAAAGATCATTGCTAGTCACCTTATCTATTCCCTTCATGATTTTATAAATCTCTATGACTTCCTACATGCCAATGAAAAAAGTCCCAGGTTATCCAGTGGTTTTAAGAGTTGTATTTTGTCCTTTTTTGAATGAAGAAAAGTTAAGACAGAGCGTCGAGTAGTTTGCTCATAGTCAATAAAGTAAACAGCTTGTGATGCCTTGGGTTTTGTTTTAAAAAGTTGGAACAATAGAAGCAACCTGAAATGAGTGGCGTCAGGCTCCCACAGAACCATGATTTTTAGATTTAGTTTTCAGCAGTTGCCAGGGTCTTGGAGCTGGATGTGGAAGCTCTTATTAATTTTCTGTCACAGCTAAAAGCTGAAGTTCTCTTCCTGCTTCTAGAATTGAACATGAGACATTCTATTTTACTGAATTTGCCTTTGCCAGGGTGTGTTTATGGGATGTGACTATATTAGAACAGTTAATTAGAAGTTAATATACATATTATTGTGTTAAGCATTTCAATAGTTACAATTAAGCCTTTTTCTCTTTTTATTTTGTCTGTATTTTAACTGTAATGTAAAAATAAAGAGTGTTTTGCTTAAAGTTGAGTAATTTGACCAATCGAATTGCAGTTAGAATGTAATGCCTTTCACTTATCTTTAAAATAAGAAAAGGTTCTGGATATTGGTTTGCTCGCTGAGCTGGAAGGTTTATTTCCAGACGTTTTGTCATCCTACTAGATAACATCTTCAGGGGACCTCAGGTGAAGCATTAAGTCCTGCTTTCTACTTATATGTTTGGGTTTCTTTGGGTTGGAAATGTCATTTCCTGTTCTTTTTCCCAGGAGGTGGTAGATGGGGTCTAACTCGATGTGTTTGTTGATAGAGTTCCGGTTGGAATGCCATGCTTCTAGGAATTCTCATGCGTGTCTTTGTTTGGCTTGTCCTAGGATGGATGTGTTTCCCAGTCGAAGTGGCATCCTTCCTCATCCGTATGTAAGGATACTAGTGAGAGAGGGTCATGTCTTTTTGTGGCTAGTTGGTGTTCAGGTATCCTGGTGACTAGTTTTATGCCTGCTTGTCCAATGTAGTGTTTGTTACGGTATTTTGTAAATGACATTAGTTTTGCTTGTTGTCGGTATCAGGTCTTTCAACATATACTACAGCACAGAGGAACTACTCACAGCAGAGGAAAATCACCTATACCGTGTATTCAAAAAGAATGGGTATCCAATGAACGCAGTCCACCAATTTCTCATCAACAAACCCAAACAAGAATACAAAACACATCCAGAAACCCTAGCCACTCTCCCCTACATCAAACACATCTCAGAAATCTCTCCCAGACTACTCAGACCCCTTGGCATCATGGTAGCCCACAAACCTACCAACACACTGAAACAGCAGTTAATAATGCATGTGAAACATCCCATACAAACAAGCAAAACTAATGTCATTTACAAAATACCGTGCAAGGACTGACTACAGTCCTTGCAAACACTACATTGGAAAAACAGGCTGAAAACTAGCCACCAGGATACATGATAAGCCAAACAAAGACACGCATGAGAATTCCTAGAAGCATGGCATTCCAACCGGAACTCTATCAACAAACACATCGAGTTAGATCCCATCTACCACCCCCTGAGAAAAAGAACAGGAAGTGACTTCACCACAGGAAATGACATCGCCAACCCAAACATATAATTTGAAGGCAGGATGTTTCAGCAGTGCTTTGCCTGAGGCCCACTGAAGATGTTAGCTAGTAGGGTGACGAAATGTCTGGAAATAACCTTCCAGCTCAGCGAACAAACCTACATCCAGAACCTCAATCTGAGCTACAAATCTTCTCAAAACTCGATAAGAAAACGTTAGCCGAGACCCTAACTTTTTAATCTAATTTGAAAGGTTTAGTCCAGTCCGTATCATCCAGCCTCTCCCTATACTCAAACCCTCCAATCCCAGTAACATCCTTGTAAATCCTTTCCGCATCCTCTCCAATTTAATTATAACCTTCCTGTAGCAGAGTGACCAGAACTGTACACAGCACTCCAAAAGTGGCCTAATGTCCTGTACAATCACAGGATGGTATCTCAATTCCTATACTCAATGGTCAGCAATGAAAGCAACATCCCAAATGCCTTCTTTACTACTCTCTACCTGTGACATAACTTTCAATGAAGTATGTACCTGTATTCTACAACACACCAAGGCCTATTGTCTCCTCTTTTTAACAAAAAGGTAGTTTCTAAAATATTATTTTAAGTAGTTTAAAAAAAACCCTTTTACATCCACATATGGAAAGCCTACCAGTTTTTGGCTTTGTTTCAGGCTGCTCATCCTCCTGTTGTTTTGGATGTTCTTCAGTGCCTTTAACAGTCTTCCTGCGTTTCAAAAATGTCATGGTCTAACTTGCACAGCTTCTTAGAGACTACTGATCCCTGAAAAGTGATAATAAGTATCAATAATTATATCTCACCACAAAATCTTCTATTTCAATTTTGCATTGACAGTACTTGCATTTTATTATAATCAATACTTAGTTTCATGGACAACTACAATGCTTTTGCATGTTTGTGTGCCTTGTGCTAATAAAAGCATAAATTAGTGGTGATTGATGATCAATCTTGAGATCCATTAGTGTCAAGAATGTAGGGCCTTTCACTGACAGTAAATATTATACAACTATAACAACATGTCATTATAGTGGGGGCGTTGCGTATGTGTGGACCCTTTAAGATATTTTTAACGCAATCATAACCAAGCCCAGGTTATTCCTGTTCCAGCCATTTGCACTTTCTATCCTCGGTCAAAACCCAATTATTTTTACCTGCCAATTAAATAGTCACATTGTAATATAAGAAAACGTAGCCGTCAATTTGCACACAGCAAGCCCCCTGAAACATCTACGTGACAATGAGCCGATAACCTGTCTTGGAATGTTGATTGCGGGATAAGTATTAGCCAAGATATTGTTTAATTTAAAAAAAAAACATTCCCCTGCCCTCTTCAACAATAGTGACAGGGGATCTTTTATTGTCGGCCTGGGGTGAACACCTTTATCAGTAAGAGCCTTACCCACCCGCAAACCGCTGTCAGCGGATTCCAGGCCCGCGGTAACACCAAGGGACAGATTCCCCCTCCCCCGGGGGATTTAACTATATAAAACCTCTTTTCCCTGACTCTATTACAGAAAGGCGAATATTGGGTACAGAATCTCCTCTAAAAGTAACTGCACAAGCGACATTCTGGGGAAGGGGGGGGTGTCAATGCAGGCGATTTCTATTTCCGGGTCGGAGGTCTATTTGGAGTCTCCATGGTAACCGAGGCGGGATGGTCGCCGTCTCCCCCTCGAGCGGCTTCACCGCTCTCCGCTTCACCCGAACCTGTTGTTGTAACGGCCCAGCGCCAGTCCTTAATCGCGGTCAGCAACACCTACTGACGGCGAAAACAAAAGTTGCTCTTTTCCCTGTCTGTTATCGCCATTAGAATAGACAGGCTCCACCGTGAATCCCAGCAAAGTCAATGTTTACAAATCTTGGTGCGGTCTGCAGTCCCAATGCTCGACGTCTCCAAGCGAAACAAAGAACTGCGGATGTTGTAAATCTGAAACACCTGAGTTCAGAAGAGGGGTCGCTCGAGTTGTCTCTACTCTATCCTTAGATGCTGCCAGACTTGTTAAAGCTCTGCAATAGTTTTTGTTTTTGTGTGCTTAACTGCTTTTTGGTTTAACTGAGTAAAAGTCTTCTAGTAGAAAGTGAGGACTGCAGATGCTGGAGATCAGAGCTGAAAATGTGTTGCTGGAAAAGCGCAGCAGGTCACGCAGCATCCAAGGAGCAGGAGAAGCCACATTTCGGGCAGGAGCCCTTCTTTAGCAAAGGGATTCATGAAGAAGGGCTCATGCCCGAAACGTCGATTCTCCTGCTCCTTGGATGCTGCCTGACCTGCTGCGCTTTTCCAGTAACACATTCTTAACTGAGTAAAGTCAACTTAACTACAGGAATAATTTGGCCTGAGAGAAAAATAAAATTTGAAAAGAAACACAATGTTAACATTCTCTTATACTGGTGTAATTATGTCAGGCTGTTTATGGGTCCCGTTCCATTGAAGGATTGGAGTGTGTTTAGCAAAACATGCTTATTAGTGATACTACTTCATTGACAGCATAACATTTGGAAGGGATATTGATAGACTAAGTGAATAGGCAAAATTGGCAAATGGTTTCCAAATATAAGCAAGTGTGAGGTTATCCATTTTAAACCAAAGAAAGGATAGATCAGGATGCTTTCTAGATGGTATAAAGTACTGTGGCTTTATTTTAGGGGTTTAAAATATCATGGACAAGTGCAGAAAATAATCAAGAAAGCTAATGGAATCCTGGTCTTCATATCTAGAGTACTCTGCTGACAGGACGGAGAATCAATGCTGCAGTTACACAATATCCTGGTTAGACTCCACGGAATACTGTGAGCAGATCTGGGCATCACACCTTATGAAGGGTATATTGATTGTGGAGGGAGTACAATGTAGATTTACAAGATACCTGGACTTCAGGGGTTAAGAGGTAAGATTGTACAAATTAAGCCTGTTTTCTCTAGAATTTAAAAGGTTAAGGTGTGATCTGATCAAGGTCTTCAAGATATTAACAACAAAACACAGCATATAAAGATAAAGATAAACTATTTCCACCAGTTGGGGATTTTAGAACGGGGACATGAAAGTTAGGGCCAAATCATTCATGAGAGATGTTAGAAAGCACTTCTACACACAAAGGCGGTAACTATTTGGAACTCTCTTCCTAAAATGACTGAATGCTAGATTGGTTGCTAATTGTAAACCTGAAATAGATACAATTTTCTTAAGCAAATGTCTTAAGGGATATGGGCCAAAGGCAAGTATATGGAATTAAGCTACATATCAGCCATGATCTGACTGAGTGGTGGAACAGGCTCAAGGAGCTGAATGATTAACCCTGTTCCTATGTTCATATAAAATATAAAGCACCTGTAATAATGTAGGTGATGGCGATGGGAAGACCCCTAAAAATGTCGTTGTTTTATGAAATGTTTGTGAAAACATATTTTGCATTGAAACAGTTAGTTCAAAATCTTTAGTCTCAGTGGCATAGAGGAAGCAATATTCTAAGCATTCATTTTAAATCTGAATTCAGTATTTGATTGTTTAACCAACAGTTCTTGTTAAAATTACACATTGAAAGTTTGTTTCTCTATTAAATGTCTAATCCTGATTACATTTTAGTACCCTTTGGAAATTGATATTAAATCATATGCTACATCACATACAGATGAATAACCATTATGACAGCGTCATGCCACAGTTTAAATAAAGGCAAATGCAGTTTTGGAGTGTATAACAACGACCTTGACATCAAGTCAACAGAGGTAATATATTCAACTCCTTCAATGCCTTTGAATGTTGTAACGCTTTTTTGTTTTAGGACAGAAATAGATAGTTTAAAAGAAAGCAAAAAGAATAATTGAAATGATCTAGAACTAAAGATCCAAGTTCTTTGAGAGTATTTTGAGGAGGCTTGGTTTATTGCCTTTGGTTAGGGTATACTGTATGACACAAGTAGTTAAACATTATATGAATTTATGGGATGAACATTGTCACTGTCAAAATAACAATAACAAGATACAAAGGTAATGCTGGAAATCCTTCTGAGGCCAGTAAGACTGAAATAATTCAAAAAAATAATGGATTTAATTACTTAAAAAGAAAAGATGGAATTAGTGTAGTTCTGAAGGATTGAAGACCATTTCAGGAATAGAGTTGTATTTGAAATAATAGTAAGTTTACAATGCTCAATAAAGCAATGGCAGAAATTTGAAGTACTATGATGCTTTAGGTGCAAAGGGCCCATTTCAGCCATGGACTTCTGAGGTCTACTTTGGATCCCTAATTGAGAGCACGTTACAATGCAGTTCTACACATAGTGCAGCAGATGTATGAAGCATATATTAAGTGGTTAACTTAAACTATAGATATTGTCTATAACATAAATAGAATACTCCAGACAACATACGCTCATATACACTAGATATGCAAGGAAATACCAAATACAAAAATTTTAACTTGAAGCACATTGTAGGCGGGCATGGTAGGTGGCAAGTCCCATAATATTCACAATTCAGATCCAGAAAACTTTATCTCCCAGAGATTTAAATTTGATTGATGGATTATATTTTTAAATAGATTGGGATTCGGGAACCCATTTATGGTTCCTACATGACTCCCAAGGCCATATCTTAAAATGAGGCTGTATTTCTTGCTTTGACTTGTTATTGCATAAGTCCTCAAGATTTCTTGGCTACTGAAATAAATTGCTCTTCCTATTTTGAAATTTCAAATAATCATAACTTCATATTCTTCCTTCAATTTTGATATATTATGTTGTCAGCTGGTAAACTACTGTGTTTCCACCATAAACTGTTTTTCTCCATAAAATTCATAGAAGGTTTCCTGAACTTTGTCAAATGTTTTCATTGTGTACCAGTACTGATTTTTTTATCTCTTGTGAATGAGTTACTGTTCCTTTCGGTATGTTGCTGTGATCGAAGTGTTGTCAGCAGTAAATTTGAAGATTATCTCACAATGCCTTTGTAAAGCATAAAGTTAAAAATCACATAACACTAGGTTATAGACCAAAAGGTTTAATTGGAAGCACACTTGCTTTCGGAGCGACGCTCCTTCATCAGGTGTTGTGTGATTTTTAACTTTTGTACTAAATTCTATGTTACTTTTGAACTCTGGGACTTGTCAGAATATTGTTATCAAATACGAGATGAGAAAATTTATCATTATGCTGTATATCGCAGCGGACAGGTGAAAGTAGCAGCTATCACACCAGGAATATCAAATTAAACCTGTTGGACTATAACCTGGTGTTGTTTGATTTTTAACTTTGTACACCCCGGTCCAACACCGGCATCTCCAAATCATTTGTAAAGCATAGCCATTGCATAACCAAGAAGAGAAAATCTGGCTGTCAGATCGTGATATCTTTGAGGAAATTACAATTAAATCAACACTAAACCCTAAAATGTGTGTACTTGGATTTCTAAAATACATTTAATAAAGTTCCATACAAAAGCTTTAGGTGTATTAAAGGATAAAATGAATAGAAATTTATTTGAGAATTGTTTCCCAACAGATTATGAAAGATGCAGTTTTGAGTAAGATTTTAATCAGAGTTGGGACTGATACTGTTTAATGTATATCAGAAATTTAATTCAAATTAGTAAATGATCAGGTGATTCAGAGAAGCAGTGGACTTTTGAAGCAGCTCAGGATATTTAATTGAGTAGAATAATGACATGCAAGATTTAAAACGGACTACTATAAAATTTTGAACCTGAGAACGAAAACAAGGTGACATTCATCATCTGGTGTTCATCATCTATAATAGTTAGGGGCGTAATTGAAAGAGAATAAAGAATCTTAATGAGCTTAATCCTGAATATATCCACTGGATGCAGAGCAGCAATCAAGAAAACAAATAAAAATGTTGCCATACGTTCCTTCTAAGCTATAGGTTAGAGGAAGTTTTGATGAAATTATGCTGTGATTGTAGTCAGACCCTGAGTTTTATGTTCAGTCTGATCATAGAAAAATAAAAGCAGCATTGAAGCGTAAGCAGCAGTGCAGAGAAAAGGCTGATTTTTGTATCAAAGCTTTGAGTTGTGAAGAAAACATGGAGAACCCTGGGCTTTTCAACCTGTATAGATGGCCACCTGAGAAAACAGACAAAAGCCACCGGCTTGAGCACATGAAAGTAAGTTTAAGATTCATATTGAGAAGTCATTCTGCAAAAGAACAATGATCAACATTTGGAAAGAAATTACAAATAAAACAGTAAAAGTGAAACCCTAGAGTTTTAAAATAATGATTAGTATTGCGTAGGAGTGGATGAGAGAACATTGGTTTTTAGATGGATGAACTAAGATGGGTTGAATCTCTATCATCAGTAATTGTCTTGTGATCCACAGTGTAAGGAAAAAGGAACAAACTTGAAATCAGAGTGCAGTCAAAAATAAAGTGCATTGGAAATGTACATGCTAACAATGATAAAAACCCATCAACAGAGCATGAAATGTTGTCAGCAGATGATAAAATTACATCAACAAGCAACATTAGGTCAACAGCAGACAGCGTAAGCAGCTTGCCTTAGCATGAGCTTTCTCATCAAAGCAGTGTGTGTGAAGAAACAGCAACTCAATCAAAAAAATGCACAGAAGTGAAGAAAAACAACACTGGAACGCAGTACAACATTTAATAAATTGCTACTGGAAATGTTAAATGAAATATATGGAAGCAAAACAGATTCTGGTGGAAACATAGTACGGTTAACCAGTTGGAAACAGAATATAATGTCAAAATTGATGGAAATATTAACTAAATATTGCAGAAGAATATATAGATGTAAAAAAGATTCTATTGAAAGAGAAACAGATTATTGATGAGCAACATGGCATAACCAATGAACGTAATGAAATCCTGGAAAAAAATTAGAAAAATGTTTGAGTCATATTTTTTTGAAAAGGAGAAATGTACTAATGATCAGGATCCCATGACAGTATGTACCTTTAATGAAATGCTAGAAAAATGTTCCAATCAACTGTATAAAGATTCTTGTGAAACAGAATTGGAAATCAGTATAATCAGAACTTCAGATTGGCAGGTTAGTATAAAGTAGACTTTAAAAATAAACTTCTGAACTCATCATAATTTTTGAAATTCTAACAAAGTGTCCTCAACATAGGCCTAATATATTAGCATAATATCAAAACCTTAGGTAGGTTATTGACTATTCTTACATGTTCTCTGAAATCTTACCAATTTTGGATTGGTTGTTGACAGAACATTGCAGTGACATTGAAGATGTATTGAAAAATCCATTGGAGTTAAATATTGATTTCCAAACAATAAACATATGTAAATCTCTTCATTTATATTTTGTTTTCAAAAATTTCATTTTCAGCACCACATAGTTGTGGTTACAGAGTCAGAGGTATCTCTGCACTTTACCTTGTAGACCAGATCTCATATTGTTCATTTTAATGTTCCAATATCTTCAACTGGTCTATTCATTAGGAAAAAGTGAGGACTGCAGATGCTGGAAATCAGAATCTAGATTAGAGTGGTGCTAGAAAAACACAGCAGGTCAGGCAGCATCCGAGGAGCAGGAAAATCGACATTTCAGGCAAAAGCCCTTCATCAGGAATGAAGGCAGGGAGCCTCTGAGGTGGAGAGATAATGAGGGGGAGGGGAAATGAGGAAACTGGTGAAGTCCACATTGATGCCCTGGGGTTGAAGTGTTCTGAGGTGGAAGACAAGGCGTTTTTCCTCCAGGCGTCGGGTGGTGAGGGAGTGGTGGTGGAGGAGGTCTAGGGCCTGCATGTCCTTGGCAGAGTGGGAGGGGGAGTTGAAATGTTGGGCCACAGGGTGGTGGGGTTGATTGGTGCAGGTGTCCCGGAGATGTTCCCTAAAGCACTCTGCGAGAAGGCGTCCAGTCTCCCCAGTGTAGAGGAGATCGCTTCGGGAGCAACGGATACAATAAATGAATGTGCAAGTGAAACGTTGATGAATGTGGAAGGCTCCTTTGGGGCCTTGAATGGAGGTGAGGGGGGCAAGTGTGGGCGCAGGTTTTGCAATTCCTGCGGTGGCAGGGGAAGGTGTCAGGAGGGGAGAGTGGATTGGTGGGAGCGTGGACCTGACCAGGTAGTTTTCGTGACTACCTGGTCAGGTCCATGCTCCCTCAACAACCCACCCTCCCTTCCTGGCACCTTCCCCTGCCTCTGCAGGAATTGCAAAACCTGCACCCACACCTCCCTCCTCACCTCCATCCAAGGCCCCCAAGGAGCCTTCCACATCCATCAACATTTCACCTGCACATCCACCAATGTCATTTATTGTATCCATTGCTCCTGATGCAGTCTCCTCTACATTGGGGACACTGGACGCCTTCTCGCAGAGCTCTTTAGGGAACATCTCCGGAACACCAGCACCAATCAACCCCACCACCCCGGGGCTCAACATTTCAACTCCCCCTACCACTCTTCCAAGGGCATGCAGGTCCTGGGCCTCCTCCACTGCCACTCCCTCACCATCCGACGCCATGGAGGAAGAACACCTCGTCTTCCGTCTCGGAACACTTAAATCCCAGGGCATCAGTGGACTTCATCAGTTTCCTCATTTCCCCTCCCCCCACCTTACCCCAGTTCCAACCTTCCAGCTCAGGACCATCCTCATGACTTGTCCTACCTGCCAACCTTCCTTCCCACCTATCAGTTCCACCCTCGTCTCTGACCTATCACCTTCATCCCCACTCCATCCACCTATTGTACTCTTGGCTACCTTCTCCCCAGCCCTATCCACCTCCCATTTATCACTCCACCCCGGAGGCTCCCTGCGTTCATTCCTGATGAAGGGCTTTTGCCCGAAACGTCGATTTTCCTGCTCCTCGGATGTTGTTTGACCTGTTGTACTTTTCCAGCACCATTCTAATTTGGTCTATTCATTACTCATGATGAAATCTGAGTGTTACTGTCAATGCTTGCCACAGTAACTCCATTTCATGCAATCAACAATGAATAGTTTATCATGTCTGCTACTCTCCCTGCATGCGCCCTCTGTAACCTCAGGTCCATTTCGACTAAGTTTCAACACAGGTGACAAATGACCACCCTAATTCCCCATTTTCAAATATGGCTTGAGCTCCAGCATTACTTTCTTATCTCCTATGGACAAATCATCATACAGCAATAGCTGCAACAACTTGAATTCACATAACATCTTTAATGTAACAGACAGATCAAGTGTGTTACAGAGGCATTAAAAACAAAATATGACACTGAGCTACATAAAGGAATGTGTAGAACAATGGCATGTTGATAATGTTACTGGACTAGCAATCCAGAGGCCCACACTAATGCTTCTGAATAAGACCAATTCCCACCTTTAATGACATGCTGAAACTGGGAGAGCTGTCATAACACTAGTCAAACCTTAAGTAGTCATACTCATTATAATCATACCACAAAGCCAATGACACAGGCACATCCATCGCTCCTTAATGTTTCCTGACTCCCAAGCAGAAAGACCTACTAGAGGTGGTGACAATCTGGTCAAGAGAAAAAGGCCCTTGAAATATAAATTTGCACCCTATGTAGTTTATTGTGGAATGAGGTCAACTTGAAATATAAATTTGCACCCTATGTAGTTTATTGTGGAATGAGGTCAAATGTGGATGATACAACTGAAGTTCCTAACTGCTAAGACCCTCTCTTAGCTGATGAATGAGTACTCCTCCATACTGAACAGCTCTTAGAAGAAGTGCTAATGGCAGCAAGAGAACAGAATGTACTCCGACTGGAGCCTTCAATATCTCAGTCATTTGGTAGTACCATCACAGAATGAGCTGCTGAAAGAAATGTCTGCCAGATTAGGCTGGCAGCAGATAGGGAAAGAACGAACAAAAGGGAAAACCTACTTGATCTTGTCCTCACCAGCTTCCCTGCTGCAAATACATCTGTCCATGACAATATTAAGTGTGATGTAAGGTGTGTGATTTATGTATATTTAATATTACTTATTTTAAAGTTTGGATTTGAATTAGTGTTACGTGAGGTTTGGTCTGTGTGTTTGAGGGAGTTTAATGACTAGCTGGTCAGTATTTTTGGAGCCATGATTTTTTAAAAAACAGTAGTCGGTTCTGATATAAGGCATGTTTCTTCAGTGCAAATTGGCTTTAACACGATTGAAGAATTTAGACCATTATTTGTAGAAAGTGAACTTTCCTCACGTGCATTGGCTACAATGCAATTCTGGCCCCACTAGTTTAAATGGTGTGGTTTTTGCACAATTTTCTTATTATGTGAGATCTTATGAGAATGGCACTGACTACATAGGGAGTTCTTGACTTGTTTCTATTGGGAGATTTTTATGCAAGGGCAGAGTAAATATTGACGAACATTAGCTTACTTTAAGTTAGCAGGATCTGGAATTTTTATTTTATTTGCTTAAGGGAAAAACCCAGAGCTTGGAAAGTTTTTTTTTTCAGTTCATAGAGCTCCTAACTAGAGTTAAATATATGGAACAGTCCTTCTTGACAAAAGAGATAATACAGAAACAGCTTACCTCAGTGCAAAGATCTTAGTTTGAAAGTTCCAGACCAGAAATGTTTGGTCAAAACTCTGAGGGGTTTTTCAAATCTGATAAAGTCTAAGCTGTGTTGTGTGAATACTTGAGGAAGGCTATCAAACTCTTTAGAAAGGAAATTGAAAGAAACAGTTAAGTTAAACCTATGTAACAGAGAAGGAATTCTCTCTGGTGTTTGAGGTCTGTAACAGGATGATGGTGTGATAGATGGCATTGTATTTTAGCATACGTTTTGAGATCTTCCAGATTGTGTTATTTGTAAATAATTTGGTTTATTCTATTTCATATTAATTTCTTTTATGAAATAAATTGCTATTTTATTGTTCAAAACAGAGAAAAATCACCTTTCTAACTAAAAACAAAAAAAAGGCGATCAAGTCAGGTTTCAGTCTGATATTTGACTTGTTTGGTAATATCAGCTGGGTTTGTAACAATTGGTTGGAATACTACTGCCCAATTCTAGTGGAGGACAATTTCTAGTACTATTCCACTAAATGGGACAGTCTCATAACTGATGCACCAATTCAAAGCTGAACACCTCAAGCCTTTGTGAGCCATCAGCAATGGTACTATTGTATCCAAGCCCAGTCTATTAACATATAGCTTAAAGATGGTTTAGCATACAGATATTTCTGTAGTCATTTGGTAGTATAGAACTTAATTTTAACTTATAAATTACAGTATACTAAATAGTTGTAAAAATATAGCCAGTTTTTATCGAAATGTTTGTCTAAATGTATGTAGAGATCAAGTGTATAATATATATTTGGAACCTTTGTCCTGTAGCCCGACAGTGCTATACAACATCAAACAAATGTAAGGAATGTTAAATGCATAACATCAAGCTCTAGTTCCGATGCAGATAAAGATTTACATCAACAAGAAAATTATGATATAAAAGAAGGTGTTTCCCTACAAACAAAAAGACACAATCATCCTAAAGTGAATAAAAGATCACGAAGTAAGCAACCTAAGCCTTTTGTAGCAACAGATGGTTTGCAACAAATAGTTAGGCCTAGCCTGAAGCAACTGCATTATTAGAAGAAAAAAGGAACAGGAAACCATAAAGGAATTTCAGACATGTCTGAGAACACTTCAGAAGTAGATGATTCCACCCCCCCAGCCAAAGCAGGTACGTTCAGATCAAGAGATATATTGAATAAATATCAAATTGTTAAGCACTGGATGTCACAATTAATTAAGGCTTTCATTTTTGAGATCAAATGCAAGCAAATTGTAGATCATTTTTGATGCTGATGTCAATACTTGGTATTTGCAGGGAAACTTACTTGTGACCACATTGTGTGGGAGTTGTGTATTTAACATCTCTGAACAGTTTAATTAGAAAATAGCTGAAACAAATTGCACAGTTAAAAGAGGTTCTTAATTACAGTTTTAAGAGGATTGATGAGGGCAGAGCAGTTGATGTGATCTATATGGACTTCAGTAAGGCATTCAGCAAGATTCACAAGGGTGGTTAGCAAGGTTAAATCTCATAGAATACAGGGAGAACTAGCCATTTAGATGCAGAACTGGTCGAGAGGTGGTGGTGGAGGGTTGTTTTTCAGACTGGAGGCCTGTGATTCGTAGAGTGCCATAAGGATCGGTACTGGGTCCATTACCTTTCATTATTTATATAAATGAATTAGATGTGAGCATAAGAGGTATAGTTAGTAAGTTTGCAGATGAAACCAAGGTGTAGTGGACAGCGAAGAAAGTTACCTCAGATTACAACGGGATCTTGATCAGATGGGCCAATACGTTGAAGAGTGACAAATGGACTTTAATTTAGATAAATGCAAGGTGCAGAATTTTGGAAAAGCAAATCTTAGCAGGACTTATACACTTAATGGTAAGATCCTAGGGAGTGTTGCTGAACAAAGAGACTTTGGAGTACAGGTTCATAGCTCCTTGAAAGTAGAGTTGCAGGAGTTGGGATGTCATGTTGTGGCTGTACAGGACATTGGTTAGACCACTTTTAGAATATCGCATGCAGTTTTGGTCTCCTTCCCATTGGAACAATGTGGTGAAACTTGAAGGGGTTCAGAAAAGATTTACAAGGATATTGCCAGGATTGGAGGATTTGAGCTATAGGGAGAGGTTGAATAGGCTAGGGGTGTTTTCTCTGGAGCATCGCAGGTTGAGGGGTGACTTATAGGGGTTTATAAAATCATGAGGGACATGGACAGGGTAAATAGACAAGGTTGAAAATGTGTTGCTGGAAAAGCGCAGCAGGTCAGGCAGCATCCAGGGAACAGGAGAATCGACGTTTCAGGATTCCTTAAGAAGGGCTTATGCCCGAAACGTCGATTCTCCTGTTCCCTGGATGCTGCCTGACCTGCTGCGCTTTTCCAGCAACACATTTTCAGCTCTGATCTCCAGCATCTGCAGACCTCACTTTCTAGACAAGGTGTTTACCCTGGCGTGGGTGATTCCAGAACTAGGGGGCATAGGCTTAGGGTGAGAGGGGAAAGATATAAAAGAGACGTAAGGGGCAACTTTTACATGCAGAGGGTGGTGTGTGTGTGGAATGGGCTGCCAGAGGAAGTGGTGGAGGCTAGTACAATTGCAACATTTAAAAGTATGTTGATGGGTATATGAATAGGAAGGGTTTGGAGGGATATGGGCTGGGTGCTGGCAAGTGGGACTAGATTGGGTTGGGCTATCTGGTTTTTGCTTAAAAATGTGTTGCTGGAAAAGCGCAGCAGGTCAGGCAGCATCAAAGGAGCAGGAGAATCGACGTTTCGGGCATAAGCCCTTCTTCAGGAATCTGGTTGGCATGAATGAGTTGGACCGGAGGGTCTGTTTCCGTGCTGTACATCTCTATAAGCGTAAAATTGGCTCCATTGATTTCCAAGAGGGTTCTTTGCTGGACATTGAGCTTGTTATGGCAAAGAGACAGGATCGTAGTAGGATCTTGACTTAGCATAATTTCAGGAGATGTAGCACCCTGCACACATTAAAATATTCCCTCACTTACCTGGGAAAGTTTTTGCTCATTGTTTATATAATGTGGAGGTGATGGTGTTGGACTGGGTTGGACAAGGTCAAAAATCATGCACCAGATTATAGTCCAACAGGTTTATTTGAAACCACAAGCTTTTGGAGCCTTGCTTCTTCTTCCTGAAGAAGGAGCAAGGTTCTGAAAGCTTGTGTTTTCAAATAAACCTGCTGCATTATAACCTGGTGTCATGTGATTTTTAACATCGTTAACATATTTATTGGAGTTTCTTCTCAAATGATGGTGACTAATTGGAAGAATCGCCAAGAAAATTCTTTAATATATTGCCCAATATATCATGCAATTACACCAAAAATACATAATTAATAATGATAAAATAATTTTGACAAGTATATGAATAATGTAATGCAAGAATCCAAATTGTATACAAAATGTATATTGCATCAGACTTGGTGATTGATTTTGCAAGTTTTCTTTATTATATTTGTAGTAATATTACAGAGGAGGTTCTGTAGCATTGTAACTAGCATCCCCGGCCTCTAAAGCAGAAGTTTTGGTTTTGAGTCACATTCCAGGGCTTGATGGGCATGGGAGTTGCACGTTAGTAACTGTTGAAATCAATACAGATTTCTCATGTTGTAATTATGTGGTTATATTTAGTGACATGGTGACTGTGTGGTTAGTACTGCTGCCTCACAGTGCTAGGGACCCTGGTTTGATTCCAGCCTTGGGTGACTGTTTCTGTGGTGTTTGAACATTCTCACTGTGTCTTGTGTGGGTTTTTGCTAGGTGCTTTTGTTTCCTCCTACAGTCTAAAGACATACAGGTTTGTTGAATTGGCCATGCTAAATTCCCCCATAGTGTCTAGTTGTGTGTAGGCTAGGTGGATTAGCCATGGTAAATGCAGGGTTACGGGAATGGAATGGGGTTGGGTGGGATGCTCTTCGGAAGGCCAGTGCAGACTTGGTGGTCAAAATGGCGTCTATCTACAGGGATTCTGTGACTTTATAATATTTGTGTTGCCAGCTTGGCTCAGTTAATATCACTTCCAGTATCCTTAAGCTCAATCTAATGTTGGCTGTTCAGTAGCATCAAGCTATCATTTTTTGCTTAAAACATTAATCAGAGGTCTATCATTATACCCAAGCAGATGTAAAAGATTTGAAGAAGAACAAAGAGTTAATTGGCTATCTAATGTTAGCTGTAGCCCAATTTATAGTGCAGTTGTTCTAGGTTTAAATTCCACTCCTGGCTTGGACACAGATACCCAGATTGACACACCAGTTGTATTTTGGTGAGAAGTTAGACGGAGAACCCATCTATCTGCCCAGGTCACTGTACGGTCTTATGGTACAATTATAAAAATGAGCAGGAGAGTTATTCCCAGTGCCCTAACCAACATTAACCAAAGCTAAACCTTCAATTGAAATCACAAAAAAGTAGATTAGTTTGTTGAGTGCGAATTAGCTACCTTGTTTTCTACATTACGACAATGATGAGAATTCAAAAATGCTTTATTGGCTGTAAAGTGCTTTGAGACATTCAGTATTTATGCAATGTAGTATGTAAGTGCAAGTTTTTATTTCTTTTTCTATCCATAATCCCTTCTTCAAACAGCTGCACAAAGATAAATGAATTGATTTATCATCTTGCTGTGCAAAATTGGCTTTCATATTTATATTTGACAATGATGACTGCATTCTAAAGAACAGTTCATTGACTATATACTGTATTGAGAAAGTGTAAGGATACATTAAGCTTCTGCATAAATGTGTCAGATTCTTAATCTATCCAAGTACGGGGAGAAAGTGAGAACTGCAGAAGCTAAAGATCAGAGTTGAAAAGTGTGGTGCCAGAAAAGCACAGTGGGTCAGGCAGCATCTGAAGAGCAGGAGAATTGGCGTTTCAAGCATAAGCCCTTCATCAGGAATGAGGCTTGTGGCCTAAGGGGGCTGAGAGATAAATGGGAGGGGAGGGGCTAGGGGGAAGGTAGCTGGGAATTTGGTTAATAGATGAAGGTGAGGATGAAGGTGATAGGTCAGAGGACAGTTGAGCGGATAGTTGGGAAGGAAGATGGACAGGTAGGGCAGTTCAAGAAGGTGGTGCTGAATTGGAAGGTTGTATTTGGGATAAAGTGGGGAGAGGGGAAATGAGGAAACTGGTGAAATCTACATTGATCCCGTATGGTTGGAAGGTCCCAAGGTGGAAGATGAGGCATTCTTCCCCCAGGCATCGGGTTGTAAGGATTTGGTTGTGGAGGAGGTCCAAGACCTGCATGTCCTTGGTGGAATGGGAGGGGGAGTAAAGTGTTCAGTCACAGGGCGTGGGGTTGTTTAGTGTGGGTGTTCCAGAGATATTCTCTGAAAAGTTCCACAAGTTGGTGTCCTGTCAACCCAGAGGAGACCACATTGGGAGCAACGGACACAGTAGATGAGGTGTATGGAAGTACAGGTATATCTCTGTTGGATGTGAAAGGATCCTTTGGGGCTTTGGACGGAGGTAAGTGGGGACGTGTGGGCACAGGTTTTGTACTTTTTGCAGTGGCAGGGGAAGGTACCAGGAGTGAAGGGTGGGTTGTGCAGAAAGTGGAGGAGATGCACTGGAGGGCATTGTTGATCCATGTGGGAGGAGAAATTGGGGACTTTGAAGAAGGAGGCCATCTGGGATGTTCTTTAATGGAATTGGTCCTCTTGGGATCGATGCGGTAGAGGCTGTGGAATCGAGAATAAGGGATAGCATTTTTACAGGAGGCAGGGTGGGAGTCAGAGGGTTTGTAGTAGATATCAGTGTTGAGTTGGTCGCCGGAAATGGAAATGGAGAGGTCCAGGAAGGGGAGGGAGGTGTCTGAGATGGTCCAGGTGAACTTGAGGTCAGGATGGAACGTGTTAGTGAAGTTGATGAACTGTTAAGCCTCCTTGTGGGAGCGTAAAGTGGTGCCGGTACAGTCATTGATGTAAGCGGAGGAAAAGGTGTGGGGAATGTACCTGGTGTTGCTGCGGAAGATGGACTACATTGGACAAACAGGCAGAAAACTAGCGACCAGTATACATGAACACCAACTAGCCACAAAAAGACACAACCCTCTCTCACTAGTATCCTCACATATGTATGAGGAAGAACACCACTTCGACTGGGACAACACATCCATCCTAGGATAAGCCAAACAAAGACATGCACAAGAATTCCTAGAAGCATGGCATTCCAACCAGAACTCTTATCAACAAACATATCAAGTTAGACCCCCATCTACCACCCCTGACTAAAGGAACAGAGAGTGACTTCACAGGAAATGACATCTCCAACCCAAAGAAACCCAATCATATAACTAGAAAGCAGGACTTATCAGCAGTGCTTCACCTAAGGCCCACTGAAGATGTTACCTAGTAGGGTGATGAAATGTCTGGAAATGAACCTTCCATCTCATCGAATAAACCTACATCCAGAACCTCAACCTGAGCTACAAATCTTCTCAAAACACGCTAAGAACTTCCATCTTTTTCGTTTGCAGTTCCTGAACTTACCCACACAGATTCTACGCCTTCTGACTTACCATTTATTGCTAATCAATTTTATCTCATTTCTTACTAACAAGGCAACCCGTCCCCTGACCATCTGTCTGTTGTTTAGATAATCACACTCATCTGAGAATTGAGAGTGTGGTGCGTGGTATCCTGTTAAAGACCAGTCGTATAGAATGTATAGAATCCCTAAATTGTGGAAACAGGCCATTCAGTCCATTGAGTCCACACCAACCCTCCGAAGAGCATCCTACCCAGACTCGCCCCTACCCTATCCATGTAACCCTGCATTTCCATTGGCTAACCTACCCAGTCTGCACATTCTAAACACTATGGCAATTTAGCTTGGCCAATCTACCTAACCTGCACATATTTGGACTGTGGGAGAAAACCAGAGTACCCGGAGGAAACCCGAGCAGATGGGGAGAATGTAAAAATGCGACACAGACAGTCACCCAAGGCTGGAGTCGAACCTAAGTGCCTTGAACTGTGAGGCAGCAGTGCTAACCACTGTGCCACTCTTCCTTGATATAACTGTTCAAAGTTTGGGTGAAGATTTGTAGCTCGGGTGCTCGTTGTTGTGGTTCTGTTCGCCGAGCTGGAAATGTCTGTTGCAAACGTTTCGTCCCCTGTCTAGGTGACATCCTCAGTGCTTGGGAGCATCCTGTGAAGCGCTTCTGTGGTGTTTCCTCCGGCATTTATAGTGGCCTGTCCCTGCCGCTTCCGGTTGTCAGTTTCAGCTGTCCGCTGTAGTGGCCGGTATATTGGGTCCAGGTCGATGTGTTTGTTGATGGACTTTGTGGATGAGTGCCATGCTTCTAGGAATTCCCTGGCTGTATCTGTTGATGAAATTGTGCGGGTATCCGTTTTTGGCGAATACCTTGTACAGGTGTTCCTCTTCCTCTTTTTTCTGTTCTGGTGTACTGCAGTGTGTTGTGGCCCTTTTGAATAGTGTCTTGATGCAACTTCTTTTGTGTGTGTTGGGGTGGTTGCTTTCATAGTTCAGGTTGGTATAACTGTCTATACAAGTGTATAATCTGTCGAATAAAATAATGTGATGGATTTAAACAAGAAAGTAGTCGAAAACCTTAAAATAAAATGAAGAACTGTGGATCTTGAAACATACAAAAACAGAAATTACTGGAAAATCTCAGCAGGTCTGGCAGCATCTGTGTAGGGAAATCAGAGTTAATGTTTCAAGTCCCTTTTTGTGAAGACCTGCTGAGTTTGCCCAGCATTTTAGTTTCTGGGAGTCCAAAATCTTGATGAACCCAACATAACATTTTCAAAAAGGGTATCTGAAATAAAACAGCAAGTGCTTGAAATATGGAGCAGGTCTGTGGAGGGATTAATCTTGGACTTAGCTAATTACTGCCCCTGAATGTTGAATTGATACAAGGAAACTGGTATTGAGTCATTGGATGGCAAGGTAGATCACCTAAACCCTTCCTCAAATAGCTTCACAAATGTATTCTGTTTGTTTTTGGTGGGAGCATTACACATTGCTTCATTGTAGTTTTACCTTGTATTGGACATTTTAAGTACTTTCGTTACTGTTGTTTCTTTAAGCATTCGTCGTTTAAGTGTATTCATTTTTTACGTCTGTAAAAACATGTGCACTATTTTGGATACGTAGCATTTTTGATCTGATTTAAACTGAGTTTAAGACAAGATAGATTGATGTGTGACATGCTATTTCAAGCATGCAAGAAGCAAAACCTTCAATGAAGTTTAAGGGTTCGATACTATCTTGGGATTGACAGTTACTAAATTCAAAGCAAATTGATATTATTAGTAATAAATCATGGGGAACAACCCAGGCTAAAGTGAAGAGGTGAGTACACTTGATTATAATGATTAGGAACTGAAAGATCCTATTCAATACTTCAACTAATTTCAATCAGATGTTGGTTTAGGCTTTATGGATTTAGGAAATTTAATCCAGTCAGAATTAAATGAGTCAGTACAGACCATAAGAATCAAAAACAAAGGGTCATAATTTTAGAATTAGGTCTTGGCCTTTCAAGATCAAAATCAGGAAACACTTCTGCACAGAAAGGGTGGTTGAAATCTCCCCAAAATATTTCAAGAATGGGAAACATTTAATAAATGTTTATTTGAGTAAGGAACATGAGAAAAGACTCAGATCGACTATAATTTAATTGAAAGGCAAAGTGATTTAGAGACTTACTCTTATTCTTAATGGTTCTATATTATTCAATGAATTTATGCATTTACTTTGCAGAACCTGACAAATCGGAGAGTTCTCCTTCTGTGATTGCAACCACAGAAAAAAGTGAGAGTTACACAAAGCCAAAAGCTGAGAAAAAGAAGGTTTCAATTGAAAAGCCTTCAAAACACCACAGAAGGTGGAAGCTGTAAATTAATTTTAACTTGATTTAGAAGATTTAAGTAACTTATCTTTTCAGTGAGTTTTTAAAATTTATTTTCTGTCAGTCACTTAAGTTGAAGTCTTCATGTATCATGGATTAATTCCTGGAATATGAGTTGGTTAGTGTACTCTTACAACTTCCTAGTAACAACATTGTAAGTTCTTCCAAGATGAAGTATTTGAGACCAACTGCCTGTCATATCAGCTTTCAGTACCTAGGCTCATAAATGATAAATATTCACTCCATTAGGTCAAGGACACCATTGTCTTGCATCAAGCTAACTTCTTTAATGAGCTATAAATTCAAGCAGAGAGGTGAGAAAGGAATACTTTGCTTAAGTAATATTTCAGATTGTGTTTCAACCTATATTCTAACATTTTTAAACTATATTTACTTATCTCAAGTCATGTAGCTTGAAAGGTAAATCACTAATTTTTTTCTGAATGTGTGAAAAGTTAACATTTAATGCAGTAACTGGAGGAGAAATTTTCATTTGAGGAATCTGTATTAATGGAACAGTAAGGGGTAAAAATGTAGCTTTACTGCCTATTAACCCTGATGATCAGCCTGCTGTGATTTTTATGGTGAATCGACATTAGGTGACTGAAACATTTATTGTCTCACCCAACCTCCATTTCAAGGGTCTAGCTGCATGCATCTGGTAGATGAGTAAGATTTATGAGGCAGAGCATTATGAGTTTCATTGGCATACCTGCAGCTTTCCTCCAAATTTAAAGGAGGCCAGGCCCTGAAAATTATGCTCTTGCTACCCATTGGCATACTAATGTATAGCATAAGTAGAAAATGCTGTTTGCGATGAACTTCCTTGGTTCCTGCTGCTGCTCTTCCAGTTCTCCAGTGTCTATCATATCCCCTCTCTGCCTGCTGTGCAGAGTACAGCAAGCTAAAATTACATGGCACTCTCTGTCCAGATGGTACTGCAAGGCCCCTCACCCACAAGACTGATCCAAGAATTGGAACCTCATCTTTAGAAGGGCTCCAGGATCCTAATGGATGAATCATGTCGACACTCAGCCTTTCAGTCAAGGGATGGTGTAATGGAATCATCAGGGAGAAAGTGAGGACTGCAGATGTTGGAGATCAAAGCTGAAAATGTGGTGCTGGAAAAGCGCAGCAGGTCAGGCAGCATCCAAGGAGCAGGAGAATCGACGTTTCGGGCATGAGCCCTTCTTCAGGCTCATGCCCGAAATGTCGATTCTCCTGCTTCTTGCATGCTGCCTGACCTGCTGCGCTTTTCCAGCAACACATTTTCAGCTAATGCAATTATCAGCAATGGTCACTGAGGATAGTTATTGTCTCACGGTATCCATCCTTGTAAAGCATCAGCCCCTTGAAACAAGTAGGAACCTGGGAGTTCTCAAGGATACAGGCATCTTGGCAACTCCCTGGTTACCTGGTGCAGACTGATAAGATAGGGATCACAGATAACTTGTACATTGATGAAATGGAAGCCTTTCCTGTTGATGATGTCAGCATTATAATAGTGTTATCAATGCGAATAGTGCATAATTTTGGAACCCTGCATTTGGGGTAAGCTAGTTATGTTAGCAAAACATACTCCCTATAGAGATTTGTGAAGATTTGAGAAAGCCCAGCAGGTCCCCAGTGGGTTCTTGGAAGCAGCCAAGACACAGTTATCACCTTGACTACCACCAGGATGGAATGGCCACCTAACCCATCAAGTTGCAGAACTCGCTCCAGCAGATGGCATAGTTCTGTGACAGTGTCATAGGGCATATTAAACTGTGGCAGCAATGTGCCTTGCTGTGGGAAATGGTATCAAGGGCAATAGACTATTGGCCTTCTAACACTGTTCCATATCCCATTTCGGGTATGACCTCTTCATGTGCAGGCTGCTCCTCAGCCACTGAGTGTTGCTGTTGGTTCTGGGCTTGCTGGTGCCACAGTGAACCACAGCAATAATGACCTGGAGATGGTTGGATCTGTTGGCAAGGTTCCAGTGAACCTGCGTAGGAAATATTGGAAACACAACACGTTTGTAGTCATAAGAGCAGTCAACACATCCCTTGAAGAATCTGACATTATGCACAAGTAAAACTCGCTTTCCCTGACAGAGAAAAAAAGCACATACTCCACCCATTGAAAGTGTGGAGATGGCCATTCTTTATTTCCACTGTACATTTGCTGTTCAAGTGAGAATGGAAGCTAATACAGGTTGCATTCAGCACAGTGAGTCACTGCTCAGCCTGGTTATCAAGGACTGCCCCACCATTCCCCTCTACCTCAAGCCTCCATGTTCTTTGGTTCCTTACATTTCCTGTTAACTACATCAGTACTCCAAATGTTCCTGCTCACCTCTTTAATTTATATCTTCATCTTTCAAAAGTACCTCTTGAGCACCAGCCCTAAGGCCATACAAACTATTGTGGAGACAGTGTAGTCTGCAGATACTGGAGATCAGAGTTGAGAGTGTGTTGCTAGAAAGGCACAGCAGGTCAGGCAGCATTCGAAGAGCAGGGAAATCGATGTTTCGGGCTGGAGCCCTTCAACAGGAATGAGGCTGGGAGCTTCGGAGGTGGAGAGATAAATGGGGGGGCTGGGGAAAAGGTAGCTGAGAGTGCAACAGGTGGGAAAGGTCATGAGGGTGGTGCCAAGCTGTAAGGTTGGAACTGGGGAAAGGGAAATGAGGAAACTGGTGAAGTCCACATTGATGCCCTGGGGTTGAAGGATCCCAAGGCGGAAGATAAGACATTCTTCCTCCAGGTGTTGGGTGGTGAGGGAGTGGCAATGGAGGCAGCCCAGGACCTGCATGTTCTTGACAGAGTGGGAGGGGGTGTTGATATGTTTGGTCACGGGGCGGTGGGGCTGATTGGTGCGGGTGTCCCGGCGATGTTCTCTAAAGCGCTCTGTGAGAAGGCGTCCAGTCTCCCCAGTGTAGAGGAGACCGCATTGGGAGAACAGCTACAATAAATGATGTGTGGAAGTGCATGTGAAACTTTGAATGATGTGGAAAGCTCCTTTGGGGCCTTGGATGGAGGTAAGGGGGGGGAGGTATGGTGCAGGTTTTGCAATTCCTGCGGTGGCAGGGGTAGGTGACAGGAGGGGATGGTGGCTTGTTAGGGGTGTGGACCTGACCAAGTAGTCGCGGAGGGAACAGTCTTTGTGGAAAGCGGATGGGGTGAGGAGGGAAATATATCTGAAGTGTAGGTGGTGGAAATGACGGCGAATGATGCGATTTATGCGGAGGTTGGTGGGGTGAAAGGTGAGGATCAGGGAGTTCTGTCCTTGTTGCAGTTGGAGGGGTGAGGTTCGAGGGCAGAGGTGCGGGACGTATATGAGATGCGTTGGAGGGCATCTTCAACCACGTGGGAGCGGAAAGTTCAGTCTTTAAAGAAGGAGGCCATCTGGTGTGTTCTGTGGTGGAACTGGTCCTCCTTGGAGCAGATGCGGCAGAGGCGGAGGAATTGGGAATACGGGATAACAGTTTTGCAGGAGGTAGGATACGAGGAGGTGTAATCCAGGTAGCTGTGGAAGTCTGTGGGTTTGTAAAAAATGTCAGTGTTGAGTCGGCCCTTGTGGATGGAGTTGGAGAGGTCTAGGAAAGGAGATGAAATTGATTAACTGTTCGACCTCCTTGTAGTTGTGTTGCACTAATCTTCCAACCCCTCCCAATCAAAGCCAGAGTAGGTGTGGCCGTCAGTGATTCACCTCTATCCCCTTCTTGCGGTAATCCATGTCCTTTTAATGCACTATTATCCCTCACCACTGTATGTTGAGTTGTTGCCATTTACAATATTGTCCTGTTTGTAGACGGTTTGTTGCCTCCAATCTCCACAGTTGACTTCTCCAGGTTCCCTACCTAAGTGGTAGCTCCTAATTACCCCACCTTGATTTTCAATAGCACAGCCCCAGGACTGATTTGCATGGGCAGCTCCGACTGATGAGTGACTGGGACACCGATTGATCTCTGTGCAGAACCCTGCCAGCCCCATGTGACCAACTAACCATGTTCATGCCCCTGGACTGAGATCTGGTGCTGTCCTTGATTGATTCTGGAAACACTGTCTGATTGACTGAAGTCCCCTCTTACTTGACTGAGGACTGGTTTTCTTAAACTTTGAGACATGGCCATTTGGTTGAAGCACATGCAGTGTGATTACTGAGTAAGCTGCTGCTGCATGTTGTATATGTGACATTGAGGTAATGTGGTGCCATCCCCAACATGTCCGGTGCTTTGATCACTGCCAATAACCATGACAAGATGTATGGCTTTGTGTCTACACTAAATGGCAAGGCATACAGAGGTACAGTGGAGCCTTTAAGTTCTGAATGAATTAACATAGAATATAGAACTGTATAGGACAGGAACAAACCCTTCAACCCATGATGGTGTGCCGAACATGATACCAAATTAAAATAATCCCTTCTGCCTGCCGTTGGTCCATATTCCTCCATTCCTTGCATATTCATTTGCTTATCTAAAAGTCTATTAAGTGCCCCTACCATATCTGCTTCCACCACCACCCCTTGCAGCGCGTTCCACACTTCTATGACTTTCTGTGTAAAAAACTTGCCCCACACATCTCTTTGGACTTTCCCTCACTCACCTTAAATGCATACCACCTCGTTTTAGACATTTCAAGTCAGAGGAAAAAGATTCTGACCGTTAACCCTATCTATGCATCTCATAATTTTATAGACTTTTATCAAGTCTCCCCTCAGCCTCCGCCACTGCAGAGAAAACAATCTGAATTTTTCTCACCTCTCGTTATAGTTCATACCCTCTAATCCAGGCAGCATCCTGGTAAACCTCTTCTGCACCCTGTTCAAACACTCCACATCCTTCCTGTAATGTGGCGACCAGAATTGATCGCCTCACTCTCAGTGTGGTCTATCCAAAGTCTTATAAAGCTGCATCATGACATCTTGATTCTTGTACTCAGTGCTCTGACCAATAAAGGCATGAATGTCAAATGCCTTCTTCACTATCCTATCTACTTACATGGCCCCTTTTGAGGAATTCTTGATTTGAACCCTGAGATCTCTCTTTATATCAATGCTGTTCAGGGTCCTGCCATTAACTGTATACTTCATATTTGATTTCCCGAAGTGCAGCACCTCACATTTACATGGATTAAACTCCAACTGCCATTTCTCCAACCATATCTACAACTGATCTATATCCTGCTGTATCCTTTGACAACATTCTGCACAACTTAAACTCCACTGATCTTTGTATCATCTGCAAACTTGCTGACCCACCCATCTACATTTTCATTCAAGTCATTTATATATGTATCACAAACAGCAGAGGTCCCAGTATGGATCATTAGTCACTGACCGCCAGTCTGAAAACCAACCTTCCATCACCACCCTCTACTTTCTATGGGAAAGCCAATTTTGAATGCATGTTGCCAAGTCACCGTGGATCCTGTGCATCTTATTCGTCTCGTTGAGCGACCTTGTTGAAAGCCTTACTAAAATCCATGTAGAGAATATCCACTGCTCTACCCTCATTGATCACCTTCATTACCTGCTCAAAAGATTAACAATTAATAAGATGTGACCTGCCCTGCACAAAGCCATGCTGACTGTCCCTAATTAAGCCATGCTTTTACAAACGCATATAATGCTATCCCTAAAAATGATCTCCAGTAGCTTCCCAACAGATGTAAGACTCACCAGTTTATAGTTTCCTGGATTATCCCTATTTCCCTTCTTGAATAAAGTTGGCAAAGCACAATAAGGTAAGACATAGCAGAGATGCAGTGAGTATCCAATTAAATGCTAAATGAGTGAGCCTTAAGAGAGGAAGCTAAGACCTGCTCTGGTCCTATTCATGAGTTGGATGATTGAGACTGCTTTCCAAGACGGAGGCCTAGAGGAGCAAACAGTAAGCTGGTCTTGCCAGAAATTGGTGCATTCTAGTTTCTCTCTGCTGCTTGGATGAATAGGAAACTGCATATAAATGAGGCAAGATTAACTATTAAAGACATGTAAATAGGTGTCTTGCTGCTTGCTAGTGACATTCTATCAAAACTTGGTTTCAGAATCTGGCTTTATTTGTTCTTAACTTTAAGAATCTAATTTTTTCGATCTTGCCGTATTTATCCAATTGACCATCTATTGCCATTTCATTCAGGAGCTGCGAAAATTCAGCGTTTTCTTTTCTCCACTTTAGACAAGTGGAGAATGTGACATATATCTGTAATTCTTTAATACACCATTGCTAGGCATTACAGCGATGAGGTCATTCTGGCGCACAGTACCGAGTAATTGCACAAAATCTCGATGTGCATACATATGGCTCAAATAATCTATATTCCGTTCTTCTGTTTGCTGCAGACCTTCCAAGATAAAAGAGAAATGGGGAGCATTGTCACCATACCTGGACAAAAGTGAATTAAACTGTGCCTTAGCTGAGGTAAATTTATGAATTTGTTTATAATTAACACAGAAAATAAAGCGACCAAATTGAAATTACGAGCGGAACATTAAGCATTTCAGATAACATTCTACAAGCAAGAATACAACTCTTTAGAGTTATGAGACCCAACAAGAAGCTGTAACCTAACCTATGGTTTCTTGTACAAGCATTGTGCAGATGATCAAAGGTAAATTATGTTTATAAGTCTCTTGACAAAAATTTCCTTTGCATACGTAGAGCATTCAACAGTCAAAGAATGAACAAGTTGGTAATCCATCTTTTTGCACATTTGCTTAGTCAATGTGGTACAATGTGGATTCTAATCTTAATCTGCCTGGTGAGACACTGGATATCCCTTCATTGGAGTTCTCACTTCTATGTCCCTGTTTACCATAATTTCTCTCCTGGCGTCAACTTGTTCCAACACACAGATCTTTGCAATTCTCTGCGTTAAAAATCCACAAGCAATTAAATTGAATTTTTGCATACTCACTGCTCTTGTAGACAACCTGATTATTTAATCATACCTGCTCTCCTCTCATCCTGAGCCATTTGCCTGGAATTTGCCATTGCCTTTCTCTTACAAGGTTAGGGTCAGATAGCAAGCTCTAAGTCTATCTGAGCCAGAATAAGAATAAAATTTAAGTTGATATGATGCTTATTCACAACTTAATCATCTTGCAAATTGAACTTTTCCATCTCCAAGCCTGAATATTCCTGGAAAGGAAAAATTAAAGTAAAATTATTATTTACAATTTTAACCTAAACTAATTACTTGGTGTTAGAACTTAGATGCTCTAATGAGATATATGATTTTAGCTTGAACTCAGTACTTTTAGTATTTTTGCTATCTTTTGGTTGAGTCCTAAACTATATATTGTATGAGGGGTACACACATTTGTACCCATAATCTTTCAAATTAGTGATTCTAAAAGCTTCCTTTTAAGTATTTAAGTTCAACACAAAACAGGAGCAAAATCCTAATCTGATTGAGCAGCATTAATAGATATTTAAGAATGTTTATTCTGGATAGGCATCTCTTGAAGGCTACATTTTTAATTCCAGAAATACCTGTTGATTTGTTGATTTGTGATATAACTATGATTTGAAGAGGAGTTGTATTAGACTCAAAATGTTAACTTTTTCTCTCTCCAGCGATGCTGCAGATTTGCAAGATTTCTGCAGGGTTCCATGTTTGAGATTTCTAGCATTTGCAGTATTTTGCCTGTAATAACTCCATTCACTATGAACCCTCCGCCCCCCCCCCGCCACTTTCTTTTATGCAAGACATTAAATGGAGCATTAATTGAATAATGATCGAACAGAATGAGCCCTAGGGGCCATGGTGTGGATATGATCTAACATCAGCTGAGAGAGAACTGAGGAGAGATCTCACTGGGGAGGCAGTATGAGTTTGTGCAGATCCATGACTGTACATACTGTTAGTCTGTAAGTAAAAGGTTACTGTTAAAATGTGCACAGAATTAATTCAGAGATAAACAGACCTCTTATTACCATGACCAGAAGATGAAACATTTATAAACATGGCATACTGGAGTTAGCAGATGTCACTTTATTTCATTCTGTCTTTCACAGCCTTCAGTGGTCCAGTATGAGTTCAAGAGTAGAATTACTGCCAGTGGAGTTGTTGAACCACACATCTCCTTCAAGATGGACAAGTAAGTAAAGAATTTTAAGTAAAGAATCATAAGCCCTCATCAGACCAATCAGATTTTATTCAATGCTGAGGAAACTTTTAGAAACAATTACTCAGGGTAGAATTAATAGTCATGTGGAAATATATGGATTGATTTAGAATGCTCAGTGTTGATATTAGGTGAAAATCATGTCTAACTAACTTAATGGAATTTTTTGGAGATGTAACAGTGCATCGATGAGAGCAAGATTGTGATGTGGTGTACATGGATTTCCAACAGGTGTTCACATAACAGACCTGTCAAGAAGGTTATAGGTTATAGATGTGGTAAAATCTGAATAGTATTTTGGCTGAGGAATAGGAAACAGAGTCCTGGTTACTGAATATTCCCTGTGTTGGAAGAATGTTTGAGCTCCCCAGGGGTCAGTAATAGAACCTTTGCTTTTCCATATATGATTTAGATGTTGGTGTTAAGGGGGCAATTTCTAAGATTGCAGATGACACAAAACAAGGGAGAAATGTTAGCTGTGAGGGGGATGGAGCAATGTGGAACTTCAAAAGACATTGACACATTGGTGGGGAGAAATACATGGTAGATGAATTACTGCGCAGGGAAGTGTGAGGTGATGTATTTTGGTACAAAGAACAGAGCAACATTATAAAATGAAAGGTACTATTCTAAAGGGTGTGTAAGAACAGAGGGACCTCTGTATATGTGCGTAAGTAATTAAACGTGGCAGGTCAGATAGAGACAGCTATTAATAAAGCTAGGTTTCATTAATAGGGGAATAGAATACAACTTATAGAAGGCACAGATTAGACCTCAGCTGGAGCACCGTGTGTAGTCTGGGCAGCACATGGTTAGGAAAGATGTGAATGCATTGGAGACATTTATAGGAATGATTCCAAGGATGAGACACTTCCGTTGTGAAGAAGTATTGGAGAGGTTGGGAGCGTTTTCCTCGTAGAGGAGAAGCTAAAGTAAATTTGATGGAAGTTTTCAAAATAATGAGGTGTCTGAACAGAGTGAATTGGGAGAAATTGTTTCCATTCTTAATGGATCAATAAGCAGAGGGCACAGATTTAAAGTATTTTACAAAAGAAGCACGTGTGAGGTGAGAAAAACCTTTTGAGAAAATAAAGGCGGATGCCTGGAGTGTGGTGAAGGCAGGTTCAATTGAGGCATTCAAGAGGGCATTAGGTGATTATTCAAATTAAAATAATTGCAGGGTTAGTAGGGTAAAGGTAGGAGATTGCACTAATTGAAAATGCTACAGAGCTGGTGTAGACATGGTGGGCTGAATGGTCACCTTTTACACACTAATAATTCTGTGATTCTGTCTTTCCCCTCCCTTCAGTCTCCAGTTCTTTTATATCTTCCTCCCCACACTTCCCTGGCTTCTGGTTTTACTGTGGTCCATCCAGCTCCCAATAATTAACAATTTTCAAATCATTCTGTCCATTATCTAAATCTACTCTACTTTCTTTATTCAATCAAGTTTTTTGACCTTCAGCATTGCAGTCCTCCTTTTTGCTTTGTATTTGATTATTTCTCACCATCCAATCTGATCTGTATCACTCTGTCAAGGCAGTTTTGTCAAGTGTTTCTAATTCACTGCCATATGTAATATTATGATGAATAAGTGCTTATTTCATGAACCTCAAAAAAGTATTTTACATTCTGGTTGAGGATCTGTGTTGTGCAGAATACAGCAGTTTGCTACAGGATTGCGGCAATAGCACGGAGTTCTTCATTAGTTCCATCACTGATTTGTATAAGAACTATTGAGTTGCAGGCCCCACCAAATACACTGGTTATTGCATGTATGATTTAATAGTTGGTATGATACTAATTCAAGCTGAATCTGAGCATAAAAACACCATTACAACTAAGATTGATGAAGTATTTATATGCAATGAGCTATATTTTAATTATAGCCTAAAGCTCTTGAAGCTCATGAGATCATTATTTTAATAAATTAGTGGAAAATCCAAATTTTAATTCCTGTGCAATTTACTTTTGAGTTTGGAGGTTTGTGAATATGTAGGTTGACCCAGCATTAGTACAAATCAGGAACAAAAACTGAAGTTGCTGGAAAATCTCATCACGTCTAGCAGCATCTGTGAAAAGAAATCAAAGTTAACGTTTTGGGTCCAGTGACTCTCAGAACCTTCCTGTGAGGAATGGTCACCAGAATCAAAATGCTAACTTTAATTTATTTTCACAGATGCTGCCAGATATGCTGGCTTTTCCAGCAACTTCTGTTTTTGTTTCTGATTTAAGCATGCACAGTTCTTTCAGTTTTTATTTAATGCAAGTCAGTTCAAGTCAATAATTTTGACTCCATTTATGTATCTTTATAAAGGTATGCCCAAATCCCTACGTTGTTCCTTTATTTCAAGGACCTCCCTGCTTCTCCATCCTTTCAATGAACAGGAATATTAATGAGCATCCACACTGAGATTTGAGACTGTGAACATTCTTCCCTTGTATGTTACACAAATATATTTTACACATGAAACAATTGCTAAAGTTTCCTATATTCAGATTAATATGAGGGAGAATAGAAGATGATGATGATGATGATGATGGGGATAGATGAAATGAGATGGGAGGAGGTTCATGTGGAATATAAATTTCAGGATTGACAAATTGAGCTTTATTGTTGTGTGGTCTGTTCTGTTTTACCGAGTCATTGCAATTCAGTATGAATTGACTTCTCTCTTCTATGCAACAGCATGTCACCTGACCTTCTGACTAAGCAACTGGAAAACTGGTAAGGAAAAGAATGTTATTACATTAAACAAATGATTTTTCGAAGCATATTTATGTTTAAGATTAACTAAATGTTAAGTACTCCCATGTCTAAGTCAGAAAGATGTTATGTTAGCCACCTTGGGACAAAACTTATACTTCTCAGCAATCAATTTTTAAAAAAATTATTAATTAAAGAGATCAGGGCATCACTGGCTAGGCCAGCATTTATTGCCCATACTAATTCCCCAGAGGGCAAACACATTGCTGTGGGACTGGAATCACATGTAGGCCAAACCAGGTAAGGATGGCAGTTTCTTATCCTAAAGGACATTAGTGAACCAGAAGGGTTTTTCCAACAATTCGAGATTTTTATTGAATTCAAATTCCACCAGCTGCTGTAACCGTATTTGAAATCGGGTCCTCTGGATTAACAGTCCAGCAATAATACCACTGGGCCATCACCTCCCCTGCAGCACCAATATAAGTCATGATCACTGTTGGTGCTACATCCATCCACCAGCAATGTCTGTCAGTGCATCTAGATTCAAAGTAGGTGAGGGAGTAGGGAGTTGAGTAATAGCTGGGGCAGGCCCTGACAAGGGAGAAAAGGAGGGAGTGGTGTGAATGGAGCTTGCTGCTCAAGAACTGGCCTCATAAAGGGCCTCAGTTGGCTGACAGGTAGGTAGGCAGGCAGGCAGAGGCCACCTGCTACCTTCCCTAGTGTGTGTAAAACAGTGGCAGGGCTGGTGGGCAGGGGGCATGTTGCTTACAGCATTTTACCTACCCCTCATTACTGGGGAGATGAGGGAGGAGTGAATGTGGGGTTTGGTGGGTGGAGCAGGTGTGGTTTGTAACCAAAAACCAGTCCATAGAATAAGCTATAATCGGTAGATTAAAGGAGCTTAATGATCTACTTCTCTATGTCTCCATGTCCTGAAAAACACATTGACTTATTCGTTATTGTGACAAAGCTGCTCATTTAACAAAGTTATGCTATCCTTGGCATTTTTTCAGAGGTCATAAATGACACAGACTCCAAAAAGTTGGGGTTGACAGGCTTTAGGGCCAGTTTGATAATAGTTAATAGATACTGCCTCAGGCAGAATGCTTTCAAGTTTAAAAATACATTTGTACAATGAAAGGGGAGTGATCAGTTTTCCCAGCTTGGCTTTTCTCTGGTTTGGTTTGGCTTTTAGCAGTAATGTGGAAAAAGCTGCTGAACCCAAAGAAGCAGGTCCAGGCTGGCACTCTCTCTCTCTCTGACTTTTCTCCTGTAAGATCCTGTTTTTGATTTTACATTTTGTGCCATGGCTGTTTATGGGGATTGTTGCAAGTATTTGGAACAGCATCATTAAATTGGGATGATCTGTTGGGTTTTCAGAGAGGTTATTCAGTGTTTGGTTTTCTGTTGTTTATATTTCATTCAGTCATCTTGTAAATAAATTCTGTTAAGTCGTTTGACCAGTGGCATTTCTCCTGGAATATCCGTGTTACACCTGCTTAAAACAACCAGCAAAGTTAAGGTCTGGGCTACCTTCTTGAAATATTTTGAGCAGTTTAGCCTGGTCTATAACACTATGTAGTATGTGCTAATGTGTGACCCAAAACACTCACTTTATATCAGATTATCCAAATTTTCCCAGAGACCAGCCACTCCAGTGCTATAGAAATGAAGAAATGCAGCTGAAAAAGCCTTAACTGTACACTGGGTGCATCTTTGCTATTGCATGCTGAAGAGTAAATGCTGTTTCTTTTTGTTCCTTGGACATGCCTCTAATCTTGCTGTCTCTCTAACTGATATCACCAGGTGTAGTTTTGAAGAAAATTGAACTGTGATTCAGTTGGTTGATCTGGGTACTTGTTTTTTTTTAATTGATATTTTTCTTATCTGTCTGCATGTTACCAAATTACTGTGGTTATAAAAGTTATATTTGAGCAAATCAAAAATGTAATAGATTGAATGTTTATGCTCTAACAAACCTAATCTGCATGGCTTTAAATTGTATAGATTGCAGTATATTTAAGCAGAAGGAATGACTGGTTATTGTCTTTGGGCCTGTATTTTTCATTATTTTTGTATCAACCTTCTTAATTAATGCAATGCTAACAAACTGCAACACTATTAATATGGCAGGAGGCAGTGTCTTTTGTTTGTGTCGGAGAACTTACCCAATTGAACAGAGATCACACAAGCATGATTTGAGTGAAATTGACAAACTGATTATTACAAGTGATATTGCTGGAATAGAAATTGACGAGGCTGACAGAGAACTGACATTCTGTACAGGTAGACCAAGGGTTCTCTTCCTCGAGCAGTGGCACAGCCAGTTTTTATAGTGATACAGTAATGTGGTGTGAATTACAGAACAATCAAGAGTAAAACACAATCAATGGGAGGATAATCAGCCGTCTGAGAGCAGCAATCAGTCCATGATTGAGTCAGGAGACTCCGATCCTGTGTGAGAGTAAGTGCTAATGTCTCTCATCCTGGCATCAATGGGTTTCCAATGAGGTTAGTCCGCAAGCGGGTTGGTGTCTTTCGGTCTGAGCACCCTTTGCAGAGTTCCCATATGTGTAAGGAGTGAGGCTGCCGTTAGGGCTTCCGGTGCGGTTGTTCTTACTGAGGGCTAGGAAGTCTATTGTCAAGCTGTCTTGGGAAGTGTATTCCTCAGTCTGAAAGTGGCTTGAGTCATCTCCTGTTTGCTGCCTAGTGTCTTAGCTAGCCTGTTTGGTCAAGGCTGAGGCACTCTGGGTAGTTTCTGTTGTGGCTTAGGTAGACATGGTTCCTTATGTTATTTGTGGCCCATGCTGTGAGTGGAGAGGGTAGCAGATTTTCTCCCGTAGTTTGATTGCTTATACTTGATACTGAAACTAAGTACCACAGATTTACTTACACAACCAAAGAAATCTTTTTAGTTACTATTAAGACCTTGGGAATTTAGTTCCAAACTTGTATTTGTTGTTACATACTTACAAATGCACGAGTGTACTTATCATTAGAATTTGAGGAATATTTGTTCATAAACCACCATGTTGCAATGTAAGCTATTGTGACAATCATATTTTTCTAAATTAGTACAAGAATATTAATTCAATACTACCTTTAAAATTTCAAATTGGTGACATTTTAAAATAATTTCTCTTGAGGAACAGGAAATTATCTGCATCACACAAAATGGGAAAATTCCATTCTGATAGGCGAGTCAACATTCCATCTGGAGCTAAACGAACAGAGCAAAGGTAATATAGTATTCTTTATTAAGCAACTAAGTAGTTTGTTTTGAATAGGACTCAATCTTCAAGTTGCAAAATATTACTGTATTATACATCCTCTTGCAACACCATGAAGCCAAGATCTAAATTATTATACTGTATTTTATTAACTGATTTCAGGAAGGGATTATTTTCTACATAAACATGTTCATGCATTCATACTGACGGAAAGTAGAATAGATATAACACTTGAAACCAAAAACAAAAATGATGGAAAAGCAATGGCCCAAAAATTCAGAGCGTTTCTTCAGCATAGTCCCAGCCAAAATAAAAACAGTAGTCATTTCCCATCTCAGTATACCCCTCCATAATGTCTGGCGACATTTGAACGAAGTCCCTGTGATCCACAAAAATATTTTGGACATAGCTTTATCTTTTTAATCATGACAATACCATTCAATTCCTACAGTGTCACTCTTCATGGGATTGTCCCCTATTTTTACCATTTGTCTAGCATTTCCGAACATTTCTTCTCCCTCATATTTCCAGTGCAACTTGGAATCCCATCTTCTCTTTGCCATTGGCCACCAGGGTGAAAAGGAATGGAATTGCAAGTGACCTGTGAGATGCCTGCCTGGACATGTTGAAGGTACCTTCACTCTCCCTACTCCCACAACTTAATCCCCACTCCCATGTTTCTCTCTATTTACATTTACATTTTCTTTGTTCACTTCTATACCTGTAACAGTTATTAGTTTACTCAATTATTCCCTCATGTCCATTTCTGGGAATATGTTTATTCGCCCCAGTTCTGACATTTTTATTTGCATAATATTGCCCCTACCTTTGCTCTCTGAGATCTAAGGAGCAGAGGTTTGAGTATAGCTGTCATTCAATTCATTTAGCTATCCATCACCAGAACTAGGCTACATCAATTTCATTGAGAATTCTACCAAAACTAGCCCCCAATTCCAGCATTATCCCAGTGAGCAAAGATAACCTTTACTAAACGCATTGATCCTTAAGTTTTTGTTTGGTATGGTATCAAAGAAAATGGATCAAAATGTGTGCAGTTGGAATTGAAAGACTGATCAGCTTTGATTTGACTGGTGGAACAGGCTTCAGAGAGTAAGTAGGCTATTTCTGGCTCTACATTTTCAATGATTAACAGACTCTATGAAACCCTCTTTCCTTTCCTGACACCTTCACTTCCAACAACACATGTCAAAATGTGTGGACTTTAGTATCACGAAATTTAGGACTATTCCATTCAACTGCTTCTGCTGCTTTCCCCTTCCCTACAACCCACACCTCTTCCTAGTTCCTGTTCCATTTCCTCTAATTCCATTCAATAGGATCATAGCTGATCTCACTTCAGCCTCCACTCCACTCTCCTGCCCGCATACCATAACCCTTCAACCAGTTACTAATTAAAAATCTGTCTACCTCCTCCTCAAACTTACTCACTGTCCCAGCATTCACCATATTCTGGGGTATTGAATTCCACAGATTTACGACTGTTTGAGAGAAGTAACTTTTCCTCGTATCTGCTTTAAATCTGCTACCCCTTATTCTAAAACTATGACCTCTCATTCTAGATTGCCCTACAGGACAAAATACCTTCTATAATGTCTATGTTGTCAATCCCTTTTAGCATCTTATATACTCCGTTAGATGCCCCGTAGAGGTTTTGTTCCTGTCTGAAGGCAAAATTGAGGCTTCCTGCCTTCTGCAGATGAGTGGAGGCTTCTTGTTTTCTTTCTAATGAAATGAACAATTTTCTGCCTTTCATGGCTAAATAGACAATTTTCATGCTTTTCAGTGACTTTTCTAAACATTGCTTTGTGTCTGCAGCCTTAAGAAATTTTGGTCTCCAGTACCATGATTTACATTATGAATAGAACAAAGAATGGTACAGCACAGTATAGGCCCTTTGGCCCTCGATGTTGTGCCGGCCTTTTATCCTACTCTAAGATCGGACTAACCTACATAACCTTATTTGTACTATCTTCTATGTACCGATCCAAGAGTCACTTAAATGCCCCTAATGTATCTGACTCTACTACCACTGCTGGAAGTACATTCAATACACCCACCCTTCTCTTTGTAAAGAACCGACCTCTGACATCTCCCTTAAACCTTCCTCCAATTACCTTAAAATTATGCCCCCTCATGACATTTCTGCCCTGAGAAAAAGTCTCTAGCTATTCACTCTACCTATGCCTCTCATTATCTTGTACACCTCTATCAAGTCACCTCTCATCCTTCTTTGGTCCAGGCAGCATCCTGGTAAATCTCTTCTGCACCCTCTCTAAAGTTTTCACATCATTTTAATAATGAGATGACCAGAACTGAACACAATATTCCAAGTATGGTCTAACCAGGGCTCTGTGAAGTTGCAGCATAACCTCGTGGCTCGTAAACTCAATGCCCCTGCAAATGAAAGCCAACACACCATACACCTGTTTAACAATTGTATCAAATTGGGTGGCAACTTTGAGGGATCTATGGCCATGGACCCCAAGATTCCTTAGTTCCTCCACATTGCCAAGAATCCTGTCTTTAACCCTGTATTCGGCATTCAAATTCAACCTTCTAAAGTGAATCACTTCACATTTTTCTGGGTTGAACTCCATCTGCCACTTATCCATGTAGTTCTGCATCCTGTCAATGTCCAATTGCAACCTACAACAGCCCTCCACAGAATCCACAACACCACCAATCTTGGTGTTATTGGCAAGCTTGATAACCCACCTTATCCAAGTAATTTATAAAGATCACAAAGAGCAAGAGGTCCCAGAACCGATCCCTGTGGAATACTATTGGTCACCGAGCTCCAGGCTAAATACTTTCCATCTCCCACCACCCTCTACCTACTTTGGGCCAGCCAATTCTGTATTCAGACAGCCGGATTTCCCTGTATCCCATGCCTCCTTACTTTCTGAATAAGCCTACCAAACGGAACCTCATCAAATGCCTTACTAGAATCAAATACACCACACCCACTGTGTTTGCCACATTCTCAAAGAATTCAGTAAGGTTTTTGAGGGTTGAACTCCCCTTCACAAACCATGTTAACTATCTCTAATCAAACTAAGATTTTCTAAGTAACCTTTCATTTTTAGCATCACTTCAAAAGTCTTTAAACTATTTTCTTTTGTTCGACTCTGCTTTAAGTTGTCCATTCTGTTGTTTTAATTCTGCTTTGCGACATTCGTGTCTACTGTGACTTTGATATAAATTACTTCTGTGTACTACTACTTACTGTAGCCATGTCGCATGCTAGCTGGCAGCAGTGCTCATTGTGTATTGAAAGTCATTTTTTTTTAACTTGGAGCCTCCTTGGCCTGTGTTTTGCTTGTTGATTTGAAGTTCTTCCCCTTGCCCGCATGGATTTTTAACTTCATTCATGCATTTCTGATAACTTTGTTTCTCAGCCAAACTCTAACTAAGAGTGCATCTACAGATTCTCACTGTAAACTGATTAGATTAGATTACTTTACAGTGTGGAAACAGGCCCTTCGGCCCAACAAGTCCACACCGACCCACCGACGCGCAAACCATCCTACATTTACCCCTTATCTAACACTACGGACAATTTAGCATGGCCAATTCACCTGACCTGCACATCTTTGGACTGTGGGAGGAAACCGGAGCACCCGGAGGAAACCCACGCAGACACGGGGAGAATGTGCAAACTCCAAACAGTCAGTCGCCTGAGGCGGGAATTGAACCCGGGTCTCTGGCGCTGTGAGGCAGCAGTGCTAACCACTGTGCCACCGTGCCGCCCACCAGCTGTTTCTAGTTCACACTGCTTCTTTTCTGTGCTTGTCTCAAAATGTCTGTGGATTGGCAGAAGCAAAAATGCCCTTTAGTAGAGTGATATCCTCTTCTTGTTGGATGTGGGAGTTTAGGGAGAGTTGACATTTTACTGAGGATTATATATACAATAAATGCTGTTGGTTGCGAATGGATCGGTTGGAGAAACAGTTAGAGGCAATGAGGAATTTACAAGAGTAGGGGGATGTGATGGATGGCAGTTATAGAAAAGAAGAAACGTTGCAGATACAGTTACATAGATAGGTTAACTCCAGGAAAGGGAAGAGAGGTAGGCAGGTAGTGCAGGAGTCCTCTGTGGCTATCCCCACTTCAAACAAGTATGCTGTTCTGGAAAATGTAGGGGGTGATGCATTCTCAGAGGAATGTAGCACGAACAGCCAAGTTTCTGGTACCAAGACTGCCTCTAATGCAATGAGGGATATGTCAGGTTCCAAGAGATCAATAGTGTTAGGGGACTGTCTAGTCTGAGGCACAGACAGATGTTTCTGTGGCTAGCAGCGAAAAATCAGAATGGTGTGTTGCCTCCCTGGTGCCAGGAACAAGGATGTCTCAGAGAGGGTGCAGAATGTTCTCAAGGGGGAGAGGGACCAGCAGGAAGTCATTGTCCACATTGGAACCAATGACATAGGAAGGGAACAAATGATATTCTGAAGGGAGAATATAGAGAATTATGCAGGAATTTAAAAAAGGAGATCCTCAAGAGTAGTAATATCTAGATTACTCCCGGTGCTACGAGCTAGTGAGGGTAGGAATTGGAGGATAGAGCAGATGAATGCATAGCTGAGGAACTGGTGTATGGATGAAGTGTTCACATTTTAGGTACAGTTGAGAAAAGAAGCAAGTCAAACAGTCAGGGCAGGCAGGGGCAAAGCAGAGAACAAGGTAGGACTAAATAAATTAAACTGCATTTATTTCAAAGCAAGAGGCCTAACAGGGAAGACAGATGAACTCAGGGCATGGTTAGAAACATAGGACTGGCTATCATAGCAGTTACAGAAATGTGGCTTAGGGATGGACAGGACTGGCAGCATAATATTCCAGGATATAAATTGCTACAGGAAGGACAGAAAGGGAGGCAAGAGAGGAGGGGGAGTGGCATTTTTGTAAGGGATAGCAATACAGCTGTACTGAGGGAGGATATTCTCAGAAATACATCCAGGGAAGTTATTTGGGTTGAACTGATAAATAAGAAAGGAATGGTCACCTTATTGGGCTTGTATTATAGACCCCCTAATAGTCAGAGGGAAATTGAGAAACAGATTTGTAAGGAAATCTCAGTTATCTGTAAGAGTAATAGGGTAGTTATGGTCAGGGATTTTAACTTTCCAAACATAGACTGGGACTGCCATAGTGTTAAGGATTTAGATGGAGAGGAACTTGTTAAGTGTGTACAAGAAAATTTTCTGATTCAATATGTGATGTGCCTACGAGAAAAGGTGCAAAACTTGACCTACTCTTGGGAAATAAGACAGGGCAGGGGACTGAGGTGTCAGTGGGGGGGCACTTTGGGGCCAGCAACCATAATTCTATTAGATTTAAAATAGTGATGGAAAAGGATAGACCAGATCTAAATTGAAGGAAGGCTAATTTTGACAGTATTAGGCAAGAACTTTCAAAAGCTGATTGAGGGCAGATGTTCACAGGAAAATGGGAAGCCTTCAGAAATGAGATAACAAGAATCCAGAGGCAGTAATTCCTGTTAGGGTGAAAGGAAAGGCTGGTAGATGTAGGAAATGCTGGATGACTAGAGAAATTGAGGGTTTGGTTAAGAAAAAGAAGGAAGCATATGTCAGTTATAGACAAGATAGTTTGATTGAGTCCTTAGATGAGTATAAAGGCAGTAGGGGTATACTTAATAGGGAAATCAGGATGGCAAACAGGGGACAAGAGATAGCTTCGGCAAATAGAGTTAAGGAGAATTCAAAGGGTTTTAACAAATACATTAAGGACAGAAGGGTAAGTAGGGAGAGAATAGGGCCCCTAAAAAATCAGCAATCAACCTTTGTGTGAAGCTACAGTAGATGGGGGAGATACTAAACGAGTATTTTGCATCGGTGTTTACTGTGGAAAAGGACATGGAAGGTATAGAATGTAGGGAAAGAGATGGTGACATCTTGAAAAATGTCCATATTACAGAGGAGGAAGTGCTGGATGTCTTGAAACACATAAAAGTCGATAAATCCCCAGGACGTGATCAGGTGTACCCTAGAATTTTGCAGAAAGCTAAGGAAGTAATTCCAGGGCCCCTTGCTGAGATATTTGTACTATTGATAGTCACAGGTGAGGTGCCAGATGACTGGAGGTTGACTGACCGTTTAAGAAGGGTGGTAAGGACAAGCCAGAGAAGTATAGACTGGTGAGCCTGACGTCGGTGGTGGGAGAGAATCCTGAAGGATAGGATGCACATGTATTTGGAAAAGCAAAGACTGATTAGGGATAGTCAACATGGCTTTGTGCATGGGAAATCATGTGCCTCACAAACTTGAGTTTTTTGGTGAAGTAACAAAGAGGATTGATGAGGGCAGAGCGGTAGACGTGATCCGTATGGACTTCAGTTAGGCATTCAACAAGGTTCCCCATGGAAGACTGCTTAGCAAAGTTAGATCTCATGGAATACACCGAGAACTAGCCATTTGGATACAGAACTGGTTCCAAGGTGGGAGACAGAGGGTGGAGGTGGAAGGTTGTTTTTCAGACTGGAGGCCTGTGACCAGTAGAGTACCACAAGGATTGGTGCTGGGTCATTACTTTTCGTCATTTATATAAATGATTTGGATGTGAGCATAAGAGGTATAGTTAGTAAGTTTGCAGAGGACACCAAAATTGGAGGTGTAGTGGACAGTGAAGAAGGTTACCTCAGATTACAACAGGATCTTGATCAAATGGACCAATGGCCCAAGAAGTGGCAGATGGACCCCAGGAGACTTATCTGCAGAGGCGAGCCAGATCTCGGAGTTTGTAAAGCTCCGAGAGAAGATCAACGCGTCGATTGAAGAGACCCAGTCCAGGTGGGAGTCGAGGTCGTCAGAAAAATATTCTGTTGCTGGGCCTTCCCAAACCGGAGAAGGAAGGCCAGTTTGTTGAGTTTTTGGAGCAATGGTTCCCACAACTACTGAAGCTGGAGTTCGAATTAGGCCGAGTGCGGGTTGAGTAGGCCTACTGGGTTGCTGTACGCAGGCCCGGGTCGGACCAATGCCTCCGCCCAGTCCTAGTGCGACTCTAGAACAAGAGGGAAAAACAAATATTGCTGGAGGCTTCCAGAGTTTTGAGGAAGGGATCCCCAAGCCATGGTATACAAAGGATCCAAAATAATGCTGTTCCAGGACTTTTCTCCGGTTGTGGTACGCAAGAGGAAGGCATTTGATGAGGTAAACAAGCGTGTGAGGGATTTAAATATTCAATATTCCATGCGATACCCGGCAACACTGCGCTTCAGTCATGGAGGGTCTGTGCATAACTTCAGATCACTGGAAAAAGTAAAAGAATGTTTGGATGCTCTCAAATGTACTGATGGACTTGAACTACATGGATAATGACTTTATTTTACCCCCTTTTGTTTTTATCCTCCTCTTTTCCATGGTTCCCTGGAGAGGTTTGTTCTCTATTTTAACTCTTATCTTAATACGCTTGGTTTATTCGATTGTTGAGAGATGTTTCTGGGTCTTTTTTTCCTTAATATTTGTTGGGATTGTAATTTTATATATTCTATTTTATGTTGTTGCCTTGTTAAGAGTTCCTAGGTAATACTATGGAGAGGGTGGGTTGGTTGCTCACTTCCAACTCTTGTGTTATAAGATATTGGCATTTGTTTATTTTACTTTGTAATGTCTGGACCGAGGGCATGGCTCTAGCTGGAAGGTGTTATGGTGGGATTACTGTAAGGTAGGAGTGCCTCCTATGGACAAAGGGGAAAGTCTCCTTTGAATTATATCTTATGTTTTTTTTCAGTGTAGTTCTTAGTTGTTTCGATTTAGTTGTTATAAAGGTTGTATTTTTAAATTCATGTGAATTGTTTATGGTCTCTACTCAATGCTTCTTGAGTGGGGTTCTTCCTCCTGGGGGGTCTTGGACTTTCTTGAAACATCATGGCTAGTCATTCGTTTAAATGGTGCACTTGGAATATCAAGGGGAGCCACTCGCCAATTAAAAGGAAAAAGATATTGTCAAGTCTTAAAAAAGAGGGTTGATGTAGCCCTTTTACAGGAGACACATCTACTTGATAAGGAGCATTCGAAGCTACAGCAGGGAGGATTTTGTCAGGTGTTCTTTTCATCTTTTAGCTCAAAACGTAGGGGTCATTCTTATCCGGAAGAATCTTCCCTTTCAAATGTTAAGCCAGATAAAAGATGAGTCCAGACAGTATATATTACTTAAAGCGCTAATAGATGGAGAGGAGTACGGGATTTTGAATGTACATTGCCCCCCCCCCGGCACATCCTTTTAAATTTGTAACAGGTGCGCTCTCCAAGTTGATAGCTCTCGGGTGTGTCATATAATTATAGGGGGAGGTTTTAATTGTATTATCAATCCCGAGGTGGATAGAATACCTAGGAGCTCTGTGGGTATATCTCAGAGATCTAGGCAGTTGGCTGATCTGAATAAGGAGTTGAGACTGGCAGATGTGTGGAGATGGCTTCTCCCTGACGGTAGAGATTTTACTTTTTACTCTAACCCATACAAGTGTCATACCAGAATCAATATGTTTTTTGTCCCCTCGACCTTCCTGAATTCAATATTGTCTTGTAAAATTGGGAATATATCTACTTCCGACCACACAGCAGTGTATATGAAGGTCAAGACTAGTGATGACAAAATGAGTTCCCGACATTGGCGTATGGACCCTTTCCTATTGAAGGATAGTAAGTTCATAGATATTTCTTGCAGGAATTTAAAATTTTCTGGGGTATGAATTTAAATATGGCCAGCAACCCATCGATGATGTGGGAGACTGCTAAGGCATATGCGCGCGGCTTAGTTATCTCATATTCTGCGACCCGGAAAAGGCAAAAGGGAGAACAACAGCATCTGCTTGAGGCTCGGCCGAAGGCAGCTGAGTCAGTGTATGTTGATAAGCCATCCATTACTAAATTACAGCGGAATACAGCCCTCAGGGCTACTTTGAATACCGCACTTACTCAAACAGCAAAGAAAGAGATACTGTTTGCGAAGCAGAGATTATTTGAGCACGGCAATAAGCTGGGCAGGTATCTGGCATACCTTGCCAGAAAGAAAAAGGCTGCCCAATCCATTATGTCTATTAGAGAGAGTGAGTGCTGGTACCCTGACTTGTGATCCTAAAAAGATCAATGCAGCTTTTAGAAAGTTCTACTTCGAACTGTATAAGTCAGAGGGCTGTGAGGATAGATTGAGGAAGATGGAGTCTATTTTTAAAAATCTGGCCCTCTCGGGCTTAACCTCGGAGCAGGTGTCGCTTTTGAATGCCACCCCCCCCAGACATTCAGGAAGTCCAGGAGGCAGTGAGGCAGCTCCAGATTGGTAAAGCGCCCGGACCAGACGGCTTCCAGGCTGAGTTCTATGAAGAATTTATAGACGAATTGGCCGGACCACTTATAGATATGTATAACTATTCATATAGTCAAGGTAGCCTCCCGCCCACCCTGAAAGAAGCAAATATCTCTCTCATTCTTAAGAAAGGAAACACCCTGGATGAGTGTACTTTGTACAGACCTATATCCTTATTGAATGTGGATTTTAAAATCCTCTCAAAAATGTTGGCATTAAGACTGGAGAGAGTTCTGCCATTCATTATAAAATAGGATCACACGGAGTTTATCAAAGGTTGCAGATCTCCTGATAACATTAGAAAAGTGTTAAACATAGTACAAGCCTGCCAGCAGGCAGTGATAACAGGATTAATCATCTCCCTAGATGCAGAGATGACATTCGATTGTGTAGAATGCCATATCATTTTTATACTATGGAACGGTTTGGTATTGGAGAGGTCTTTACCAAATGGGTCGCAGTATTATATGACGACCCTAAAGCAGCGGTGATTACCAACGGCATAAGATCGTATAGCTTTAGTGTTGGCAGAGGTTGTCGTCAAAGATGCCCTCTCTCACCACTACTATTTACGCTAATGATTGAGCCTCTGGCGAAAGCTATCCGAACTGACCCTAATATAACGGCCTCGGAGGTAGAATCGGGTAAGCATAAAATCATTCTTTATGCGGACGACAAACTTCTTAAATGACCCATCAACATCTGTGCCCCACTTAATTCAAGTGGTTAACTTATTTGGTATGTTCTCAGGTTACAAAATTAACTTTACAAACTCAGAGGCCATGCATATCCAATTTCCTGGCTGGATCCTGTTTCCCCTTTCAGTGGTCACTGGGAGGTTTCCTCTATTTAGGTATTTTTATTACTCTGGTATTTGGTCAGCTATACAAAGCTAATTATACGCATTTATTAGAGCAAATAAGGCAGGACCTCCAACGCTGGGAAGATCTCCCGATATTCCAGCTGGGACGAATAGCTTTAGTCAAGATGAATATTCTACTTTGCCTTCTATACCCCATGAGAATGCTTCCTTTGATGTTGCCGAGACAGGCACTGTGTAATCTTTATGGCTGGCTTTGTTCCTTTATCTGGAATTATAGACGGCCCCTTGTTAAAGTAAAGGCCCCAAAGTAAAGGGAGAATTAGATTTTCCGGATTTCGGGAGGTACCAACTGAGTTCCCTTTTATCATATGTGGCTGATTGGGTCTCTTTTGACCCACAATCAACTTAGCTGGATGTTGAGGCTTCCCAATCAAAATGTCCCCTCATAAATCTATTATTTATGGATAAGATGAGAGTTATTAAGGATCATTGTAAAAACCAAATTGTACTGAACACAATCAAAGCTTGGAGGATGATGCGACAGGAAGAGGGTAATTCACAGAAACCCTCTCCTTCTACTCCTATAGTGGGAATGTTGGGATTTCAGCCAGGCTTGACTGACATTGGATTTAAAATTTAGGACTCCAGAGGTATCTCCTGTTTGGGAGATCTGTTCAATGGGGAGGTCATGATGTCCTTCGAACAGTTGCATCAGAGGTTCGCGTTGCCTAACAAGGACCTTTTTTGATATTTTCAACTACGAGATTTCATACAAAAAAAAACACATTAATGACTAATCTGTACAAGTCAGATATGGAAAGGAGAGTGCTTCGGCCAATGGGTGCACCCTCGGTCAGTATTCTCTACCACTCGCTCGGTAATAAGGTATCGAAGGACATGGAATAATTATATAAAACCTGGAATCAAGAATTAGGGATGGAAATCTCCTTAGAGTGTGGGAGGATATCTGGGGAAGAACTAGGAAGATCTTATCTGTAATAAACTCAGGCTATTCGATTGAAGGTACTACATAGGGCTCTTATGGCACCAGAACGACTTGCAAAGTTCAAGGCAGGAGCATCCACAATGTGCCCTAAATGTAAAATAGAAGTTGGTACTCTCAGTCATTGTCTGTGGACATGCCATAAGATTCGTAGATATTGTGACAGTATAGCGAATGCCTTGGCGAAGATTTTGGGAATGGAGATTGGGTTGGACTCATTCTTGTCTCTCCTTTTGGGCTTTCCAAATTTTCCTTCTCTAGATGCATATGGGAAGAAACTATTTACTATCCTTTCTGTTTGTGCGCAGAAAAATATTTTAGTAAGTTGGGTATTGGAAACCCCCCCGGGACTTTTGAATTGGCATAGGATTGTTATGGAATATATTCGCCTGGACTTCCTTACGAATATGGTGCACCAAAAAATGGAATTATTTTACAGAACATGGCGGCCCTTTTTGAACTACACCGATGCAGATGTACTGGCCATACTGTTTTGCTGTAAGGATGATGTTTGTTGGTTCAGGGGCACCTGGGAGGAAAGAGTCCTGTATAAATACAGGTTTTGTTGGACGTGGTAAAATTTTAGTTTGAATGTGTGTTTATTTATTTATATACTTTTTTTCCCTTTTTTGTTGTCAATAATGTACGACACTGTGGTCTTTTTTTTATACGTAGAGTTTTCTTTCTTATATCTTATTTTGTGTTTTGGTAGTTTGTAGAATAGCTTAGTAGTTAGTTTTCTTAATTTTATATTGGTGCTGTTATTATATTGTAAAGTGGATACACTATTTTGTATTAATTTTGTAATTTAGTTAAGAAAAACTCAATTTTTTTACAAAGAAATTTATTGGGAATATATTAAAAGCATCACTTGAGCATGCTTTACTCTGACACGCTTGTTTTGGCGTTCAAGTTTGGTGCCATGACTAGGAGGTGCCAGTGTTGGACTGTGGTGGACAAGGTTGAAAATCACACAGCGGCAGTGCCGTTCCTTCATCAGGTGGTTGTGATGGGGGGGGTGGGGAGGCAGCGCTACGGGGGCTGGTGCTTCCAGGTGGACCTGTTGGTCTGTGGCCTGGTGTTGTGTGGTTTTTGACTTTCAAGTTTGGTGCAATAGCAAATAATTACTTCCTTCAGTATCACACTTAGACTTCACAAAATTTGTGTGGCACTCATTAGAAACCAAAGGCAAATTATGTGTGAGAATAGCTTGAAAGTTCCAGAGAGGAATTGTTGCAAAAATTTTAAATGTGAATCAAACTTGAGTGGTCAGCAAATTCCATCAATAAAATGAAGTTGAACGAGAAAAAAGAATAGGCTGGGGTTGTTTTCTCTGGACCATCAGAGGCTGAAGGGTGACCTTATAGAGGTGTATAAAATTATGAAGGGCATGGATAGGATAAACAGACAAAGTCTCTTCCCTGGCATGGGTGAATCCAGAACTAGAGAGCATAGGTTTAGGATGAGAGGGAAAGATATAAAAGAGACCTAAGGGGCAACTTTTTCATGCAGAAGGTGGTACGTGTGTGGAATGATCTGCTAGAGGAAGTGGTGGAGGCCAGTACGATTACAACATTTAAAAGGCATCAGGATGGGTATATAACTAGGAAGGGTTTGGAGGAATATCGGCCAGGTGCTGACAAGTGGGAGTAGATTGGGATATCTGGTCGGCATGGACAATTGGACTGAAGGGTCTGTTTCTGTGCTGTACATCTCTATCTGAATGAAAGACATTAGCTCTAAGAGTGCTGTTTCTTCCTTGTTGGTGATTACCTGAATTCCTGTTGATTGCTTGTTTGTTCAAGTATTTGCAGCTACTGACTATGAGTATTCGTAAAAAAGTCTTTAAAGCTGTAAACTCTCTGTGTCTCCTGGAAATTTCCTCTCCTGGGTCCAATGATTTTTTTTCACTAATGCACCTTCTATTATGCAACAATGCTGATTGCTGATCTTCATGTGATCTTTTTGGTAGAAGGATACTACTACTACTGATCATCTTTCCTTGACTGAGTCAAGGTGTCTGTGTGATTTTCAGTGGTAGAGGGTCAACCACTTTTGAATCTGAACAATAGCAGGGTGTTGTCTTAAAAAGATACAGTTTATTGCATGATAGCAATTATATACATGCTACATTAGCAGAAAAAACCTCCTCAAGACATCTCCAATATCACATGGCAGTCTCTAGCCAATTTGATTCACTCCACATGATACCAAGAAATGGCTTGAGACACTCGAAATTGAAAAGTCCATGGGCCCCGACAACAGTGCTTCAGAACTTGAGTGGACAAAATGAGGCAGATGGAGTATAATGTGAGAAAATTAGGTTGGCCTTTTTGACAGGAAGAATAGAACGGCAGAGAATTACATGGAGGAAGATCTTTGAAGGTTGTGGTGTCCTAATACATGATTCACAAAAAGCTAGCATGCAGATCCAGCAAGGAGTTAAGAAGGCAAATGGAATATTGGCTTTTATTCCGAAGAGGGTGGAATATAAAAGTAGGCAAGTATTGTTATTACCATACATTTATGAGACCATGTGTAAATAATGCTATTTTTGTTACTTTACTTAAGAAGGCAGTTCAGTGAAGGGGTTGTCTATGTGTACATACTGAGCAGCTTGGGTTTTTGCTCATTGAAGTTTAGAAGAAACATATAAGATTCTGAGGGAAAGTAAGAGAAAGAACTGTGGATGCTGGAAATCAGAAACAATAATAGAAATTACTGGAAAAACTCAACAAGTCTGGCAGCATCTGTGGAGAGTAAGCAGAGTTAACATTTTGGGTCCAGTGACTCTTCTTCAGAACAGGATAGACACTGAGAAGATTCTCCCTTTGTAGGGGAACTAAGAAGCAAGTGGCACACCATCAGAGCAAAGCTCTCCCATTTATATAGTGATCTTAACTTTCTGTTGACAGTATGAAATAATTCTCTTTTGGCAACAGAGGTAACATCAACAGATTGATTTATGTTTTGCTTTGTCTATGATTTGAGGAAGCTAAATGAAATCCACTGTTTATGTCACCATGTTACGTTTAGCATACCTTGAATTTTTGAAGTTGTTGCATCTGGACCATGTACTTCCATCTTTGTATGCTGTAATGCCTTTGAAAGGACAAGCTTAAAATTAACCCAATGTCCGTTAATGTAATGTAATGTCTGTAAACGTTAGGTCAGTCATTTAAAATGGTAATTTCTCTTCAGAATGTCTCCGGTATCTTTTCTAATGGTAGGATATTATCTGATGTGATAATGCAGGTGCTCCAAAGTTATTAACCTCTTTATAAGAATAAAGTTTGTTGTTTTTTGCTCTTCTCAAGTTGTGCACTACTTTTGCACTGCATATGGGTGTGACCTATAGTTTTATAGATGTAGCATTCTTTTGTCATGTTTGAGCAATGCCTTCAGCTTTGTTGCTCTGCAGTGCTGATACTGACTCATAATATGTGGCTGTTCTCTGTGTTGGCTTTTCAAGTGCCATTTTGGATTGTCTGCACCTTATAAAGTGAATAGTTTCTGTTGCACTTCTGTGGGAGGTTTGTTATTCTTCTTAGAGAATCTGCCTATGAGTCTTTCCATTCTCACCTTCCAGCATGATTTGAATAGATTTTACTAAAGTTAATTCTTCTTTGGATTATTAGAAATGTGACGTCACTTAGCAATAATTCCAACAACAATACGGGTGCATGGTGGCACAGTGGTTAGCACTGCTGCCTCACAGTGCCAGAGACCCGGGTTCAATTCCCGCCTCAGGCGACTATCTGTGTGGAGTTTGCACATTCTCCCCATGTCTGCATGGGTTACCTCTGGGTGCTCCGGGTTCCTCCCACAGTCCAAAAATGTGCATATTAGGTGAATTGGCCATGCTAAATTGCCCATAGTGTTAGGTGTAGGGGAATGGGTCTGGGTGGGTTGCTCTTCGGCGGGTCAGTGTGGACTTGTTGGGCCGAAGGGCCTGTTTCCACACTGTAAGTAAGTTATCTAATCTAATACTGCCTCTTATGAATTCTGATTTCAAAGGTCCATAGTCATAGTTTTTCAGCAATCTGTAGAGATCATTAATGAAATCACTTATGGATTTCCATGGAATTAAACTGAACTGGTTTAAATCCCAAGTGTGTGGATCTTCTAAAAATCTTAAGGTTGTTTGAACCTTCTTCTTCTGTTATATTCCTTTTACAAGTCATTTAATTTTTGCCTTTACAATAAAGGCTGCAGATTTTCACTTCTGCTGTCCAGATTATAAATTATTTTTCTGGTCCTTGACCTTACCCGTCCCTTATGGGACATATATACCACAGCAGTGATGCTTGTTTTGAGAGGTGAGAGCTTTTTTTATTCCCTGTATTATCTTTGCACTGCTATATAACAGTTCATTAAAGGGAAAAGGCTTGGGATAGTTATTTAAGGTATGGGATCCAAAAGATTTCACATTGCGCTCCACCTGTTCTTATGATATCCTACAGTCTCTGGGTGAACAAACACATAGTCACACACAAGGCAAATGTGACATTCCTAGCTCCTAATACCTGTAATTATACCAAGCTAGTTAATGTTAATTGTAACTATTGTTTTAATGCAATACACAGTGTGTTGTAATGTAAGACAGATGCTTCTTCTTGTTAACACTACATAGTGGTCTATCATCTACTGATGAATAGAAAGGCCCTTAGACATTGCACAGGAGGGATGATTGGTGTCATACCATTGCAACAAGATACAACAAGTTTGTAATGCTGGGACCCAAGAATATCACGAAATCCATTAGGATCTTGAATGGTTCTATTAAGTCACCCCTCACAGCTTCTGTAATCTATCCATGTAACTGAAGTTCCTCATCCCTGCAGTAATTCTTGTGAATCTTTTTCACACTCTCTCTAGTGATTTCATATCTTGCCAAAGGTATTGTGCCCAGAATTGCATGCAATGCTTTAGTTGAGTTTGAATCAACCTTGTGTACAGACTTATAATTTCCTTTACAAGCCTGCATACATTATCCATATCAGATCTTGGGTAATGCTGATATTGGCCTTAGTGAATATTAACCATTGTCATGGCCTCTTAGGTTGAGCCTTGGAGTTAGAGCAGCCCATTTATATTTGTCTAAGTTACAATTACAGAGCTGTGTAAAATGAAATTCCAACAAGAGCTAAAATTTTCCAAATTATTTTAATTTTATTTTCAAAATTTAGTTTAGTAAGCCAGTGTGAGATAAGTGTGTTATTACTTTGCATGATTGCCTATGGAAACTGTCAACATGAGTAAAAATGGTTGGGAGAAGCCCAAATTGTTAAATGATTAATTTAGTCCATTTGAGTTTAAATTAGTTTTAAATCTTTCAACTTAGGCCTCAGAAACTGAAGAAAAAGAAACATAATTTTGACGACGAAAATAAACATGACTATTTTGAAACTCGAAGGCAATTCTTCATCCTTCATCTGCAAGATATAAAATCCCAAGCTCCTTTTTATCAAGCTGCACTGGAATCTGCACTGATAAATTACATGGGAATGACTAAGGGCTCTCTGACAGCAATTAAAGAACTGACTCGTCACTACTGTCATTAAAAAAGGTCACTGTTCAATACTTGAGAGACATTTGTTTTTGCTTATCTGGTAGTATTAAGTCAATTTGGGAGGTGTTATATGCAACTGCATTTGTGCTGCATGTTGCATATTTTACTGCTTTCATTATTAGATTAGATTCCCTACAGTGTGGAAACAGGCCCTTTGGCCCAACAAGTCCACACTGACCCTCCGAAGAGTAACCCACTCAGACCCATTTCCCTACATTTACCCCTGACTAAAGCACCTAACACTATGGGCAATTTAACTTGGACAATTCACCTGACCTGCACATGTTTGGACTGTGGGAGGATACCGGAGCACCCGGAGGAAATCCACGCAGACACGGGGAGAAAGTGCACACAGTCGCCCGAGGCTGGAATCGAACCTGGGTCCCCAGCGTTGTGAGGCAGCAGTGCTAACCACTGAGCCGCTCCATTATTATTTATCATTTACCACATTTTCATAAATACTTTCTACAAAGGAAGCATAATTTTAAATCTAACATTTTGACATAATTCTTCAGAGAACTGATTTACAAGAATTCATACACAGTGAAACTTTTACCAGTCAAATTGTCTTAAAATTTAGTCATTTTCATTTGAAAATTGATTTAGTTATCCAATCATTTTTTTTCTCAATTGCAAGAAAACATTAATTTGTCAGCAAACATTTGCCTATTTTCTGGATTTTACTTCTATGATTTTTGATTTGCCTCTTTCCTCATTGCCATTAATCATTCTGTATTTGCTGGTATTCGGGGAGGGGCCAGAATGCTATCACAGAGGCTTTCGTCACTCTGCGGTGATGGTATTGTAACAAAGTTGTACTTTTAAAAACTGACTTTTATATTTACTGGTTGCTGAACCACTGATTATATTTTAAAAGGACTAAAACTCCAACTTGAAAGTGCAGCTTTAAGATGGCTGAATATTTACATCACTATGTAAGATAAATTCCAGTGTCATTAGATAGAACCAATCAGTCTAGAAACCTCAGCAGTGACAGTTACCATGAGCGGGATCATCTCCTGACCCAGCTGCAGGACATCCAATCAACTTGAAGGTGATTATGCATTAAATGTGATCAACTCAGGCAGTGAATTCTGGCTGAGAAAGGAATCTCTCCTAGTAATAATCAAATAAAGTTGAAACCATTCACCTGGAATTAAATAGCCATGACCATTTTAGGGCAGCTAATTAGCTCGAGAGAGAATCATGTGACAAGCCAGCTAACGTTTTGTGTTGAGGAACTGTTTTCTCCAGACCAGGGACAGAAGTAGAAAAGATGAAATGGCAAGAGCTGTGTCCCCACCATTTGTAAATTCTAACACTATCTGTTATTTGATTTCCATGTTCTGCTGGTAGAGATTTTAACAATTTTACTGAGATTTTATCATTGTCTCCAGGTAACAGATAAATCATCTATTCACAACTTGAAATCACCTCAAAGCTGAAACCAGAAGGAAAGCCAAGCTCAATCTGGATCCACCTAACTTCAATCCGCAAGAACTATATAAACTTACTGAGCTTTAAAATATCACTTTAGCTGTCCTCCCATTCTGTAACTTATTGGTGTTGTGTGTTTGCATTTGGAAATTAGTTTACTTAGATAGGGTTACTTGGACAACTTTTGAAACAACTCATGGAATCCTGTGTGTCTTTTGCAGTCACAGCATGTGAACAGTCAAAGACTTAGTGAATTTACAGGCATAACCTTTAACTTGTTGTAGTCAAATGAATGGAAGACGAGAGGAGTTAACTACACCTCCTCCCCATTTAAAATAGTAGGCATGGAAATCCAAACCATGTGTGGAGTCATTCTTTGTCAATTTTTAGATTCTTAAAATGTCAAATTTTAAAGCAACTGTTCTCCTTTGACTTTTCTTTCCAAATCCCAACTTTCCTCACTGCTTTATGTATTTGATTTGACAGTTAATTTATCCAGACTTGTTTCTTAGTCCTTAATCCCTCTGGTTAAGGAGATATCCGGATGAATTTTCTCAAAAAGTTGAAGTATCCATTTCAAGGAGGTTTATGGACGGTTTTTCTCTATGAGCTGTAGTGAGTTATCTTGTGCAATTTTACATTGCACATTTCATTAAGTATACACCACACATTCTTGGCACTTCCTTTGTACCCTTCTGATGAAGGGCTTTTGCACGAAACGTCGATTTCGAAGCTCCTTGGATGCTGCCTGAACTGCTGTTCTTCCAGCACCACTAATCCAGAATCTGGTTTCCAGCATCTGCAGTCATTGTTTTTACTTCCTTTGTACCATCTTGTCTTGGTAATGACAGATATGCTCACCACTGTCAGAACCTCCTGATGTTCCCACCACCAGGGCCATATTTAAAGCCCAGCTGTGCACTAGTTCAACCCGTGCATGTTAGGAATTAACCTCACAGTTCCAGTGTGTAAAGAATTCCACGGGAGATGTCCAGTGGAGGAAAATGCGCACTGCACTTTGCTGACAGGGACCTGGAGGGCCTGGTGGATACGATGGTGCAATGAATGCCATTCGCTTTCTTCAGGACCACCAAAGTAAGCCATAGCATCAGATGCTGTCATAGTGGTCCGAAAATGCTACCTGGGTCAGTGCAGACACCTAACAGTGCAAAAGGATGTTAATGATCTTCTGTTCTCCACGAGGTTAAGTGCCACCATTTTGTTCTGCTCTCTCACACCGATACTAAATCTTCCCCTGCACCCACCTCCCACCAAGATCTACTGTTGCATGCAGCATCTCCCCTTGATGACTCTCATAGATCCCAACTACAAAGTACCCTGCATGGCCTCAGTGCTTCCTACTCACTATAGTCATTTGTTTTCATCCACCTGCAGAACCATGAACAGCTGTGCCAGTTACTTACATCATACCCAATTCCTGCCCATTTCAGATGGAAGCTGCCCACAATGGACAGGCCAAAGACAGGTGGTCATACATCCTCTCACCCCCCCATGAGGAGAGAACCATGTACGAGCAGGACAGGACCATAACCACTCACGTTGTGATCCACATTTCAGCAGCCATGTAAGACTCACTGTCAAGGCTGCACTCCTCTCCCATTAATATCATTTGTATTATTTCTTTATACAATCTTTCACTGGTTTTCTGCAGGCATGGGAAGCATCCACCTTGAAGACAGTTGCCTCTTTGAACATCAGCTCCTCCCCCACCTCTAAGTAAGAATATGCAGAGCCCTCAGAGAAAGTACTGGCGAGGCTTGTCCCTACACCAACTGCTCAAATACTGAGCCTTCAATAGATGCTGTAACTCTAGTCAGGAGCACATTGTGGTGAGCACGTCACCGTCAGTCTCCGCAGCTGGCTAAGGAAGAAAAGCCCCAGGTTTCTGGCACTTGGAAGATTGCGAGGGGCTAGGCACCTGCTCAGCCCCAGGCAGGAGAGGAGCCAATGCTGCCAGCTATTAAAAGCTTCATTCAAACTGCATAAGCTAACACAGGAGCAGCAGGTAGGTTTGTTGAAGACACTTGGAAACCTGGAGAGCCCATCGATGCTATCTCCTGTGCTGCCTTGAGCACACAAGTGTCTGCATACCTCATGAGTATGTCGGAGACTGCTGTGAAGAGTCAGGTCCAGCGGAATGCTCATTGGCTGCAGCCGATGCTTACAGACTTAACTCCATCACTAGCAATTAGTGAAGGAAAAACAAACTGATAAGTTGTATTTGTACTTGGTAATAAAAAGAGATTACTTGTTCTTCCAGCATCAATAAAATTGATCAGTCAGTGAATGATAATATCATTTAACTTAGTTCCATGAGAAGCAGTTGTCAAATTCTGTGTAGCTTGTTATGTTTATTGCTGCAGTTGACCGTGGTGAAGGTGAGGTACCTCCTCAGAGGCCTGCTCCATTCTCACAGCTCTTCATCTCCAGCTATTTGGTCCAGCACAGTGGCTCAGTGGTTAGCACTGCTGCCTCACAGCACCAGGAATGCAGGTTCGATTTCAGCCTTGGTTGACTGTCTGTGTGGAGTTTGCACATTCTCCCCATGTCTGCACTGGTTTCCTCCGGGTGCTCCGGTTTCCTTCCACAGTCCAAAGATGTGAAGGTCAGGTGAATTGGCCATACCAAATTGCCCATAGTGTTAGGTTCGTTAGTCAGAGGAAATGGGTCAAGCTGGGTCACTCTTTGGCAGGTCGGTGTGGACTTATTGCGCCGAAGGGCCTGTTTCCGTACTGTAGGGAATCTAATCTAATCATGTCCCTTTCACGCCTGATCCAGTTATCCAGAGCACAGTCTACAAAGATTGTGTGACGCACTCTCCATAGTGTCCTGCAGCAAATCCCAGACCCGTGTAAACATGGAAATCTCATTTTGAGTACAAATCACATGTTCCTCAATTGTGCAGTGAAAGAAGGTGTTACATACTATATACACTATATTATGAGCTCTGTCTTGGTCAGGGGATTGCATAACTGATTATCATCCATGGTTGGAGAGGTAAGCCCTTTGCCTTCCATTAGCCATTCTTGTAAGGCAGTAATCTTTGAAAGGAAGAAGAAACTTGAGTATTATCAAGGATATCAGTATTACGGAAGCTTCAAAGGTACCTTATGCAGACTGCTAAAATATAGGCCTGGGGACATATAAGAGAATGATGTGAAAAATCTATAGTTCAAGGTTGAAGAAAACTGTTCCAGGACTATGTGCAGGTGAGAGATATATTGGAATATGTTTATGAATTGTAGAATGCAGATGACAGTTTATAGGTCACCTAAGAGTTCTTTTGCTTCACATAGATAACGTGGATTATTTTGTAATAACCAATGCCATGATTCGGATCGCTTGTGTCCAAGATTTGTAATTGGCATGGTTGGTCACTGCAAGAGGTACGCATGCCAAATTCTGTGCTTACGCTTGTCTTTAATCTGTAGTGTGTAAGTGCCTGGTCAATACAATTTCCCTTTGAGGAGCCTCATATCATTCAGTGGGGTTGACTCCCCCAAACAAAAAATAACATGTTCTGTCCACTCTTGGTGTATTGGCTGCCATTTTTCATTTCCATTGCACATTTTGTGATTCAAATTCAGAAGGAAGGGTATGGTGGATCATGCTTTGCTGACAGAGTTATAGACTCAGCCTGTTAATTTGGTGATTCTCCAAAGTTCTTTTCTGCATTCTACCCTGGGTCGATCTCATCGGGTTTGAGTTTCTCCATATTCTCACCCAATCCTTTTTAATTAACTCTTAATCTTCCCACATTATCCCCTAATATCCCAGGACCACAGCTTAGTTATGTCAAATATCATGAAACACACTCCTCAGCCAACAAACCCCACACATCGTGTACTCATCATTTACGTTCCTTGTGTGTTATCCCCTTCACTTCAGTTCTCTGCATCCCACTATGCTGCCTCTACTCCTCAAATTTGACTTGCCAAACACCCCCACCAGAGTAGTAACCTCTGATCTTCAGTGAGCAGGACTGCCCCTCTCTCCCAGGACTGACTGTGGCCCACGCTCATGACCAACCTGGAAGGACAGCACCAACTGATGAGAAATCAGACTCCTGACTAATTTCTGTGCAGCTCCCAAACTGACTTATTGTAAATCCCCAGACTTGTTACACTTCACCTGCAGGACTATCTGTGGCCCATTCCCTGGACTATCTGTGGCCCATTTCCTGGACTGTATTAAAATGGATTACTTGACCCTGAATGTCCCAAGCCCCTGGACAGAGGTCAGACAATGCCATTGACTGAGGTAGTAGTACTCGCTGATCATGAGACATAGATTTTGTATTGAAGCACAACCAGCATGTTTAAGTAAGTTGCTAGCATCTGGTGTAGTTGTGACATTGCTATGTCAATGTGCCATACTGGTACATGAGCGTCCACTTTGCTGATTGTTGTGGCAAACATGACAAACTACCTGAAAAAGCAAGATGCAACTAACATGACCTTCTAAGTTCAGAATGAAGCAGTACTGCGTATAAAGACAAGGCATGGCAGAGATGCTGCAAGCATCCAAGTTGGAGCAAAGCCATTAATATGTTAGTTCTGTTTTTCAGCTATTGCCCTCAGTGCAACTTTAACAGCTGACTCCTCCAGCAAGTTAACAAGCAATATTATTAAACCATAAATGTTACAGAATCGTTCTGATTCTTTAGTGCTTAATGTGTGAAAATGAGAGCCTGCCTTGGATTAATAAAATAAAACCATGGGTAACTTGGTGATGAGAAAAGAAGTTCAGTTGTGTGTAAGAGCACTTCTAGACATAGAAAGAAAACAAATAAAACCACTGTATTCTTCACAGGCTGGATTTTATGGGCTGTCCATGGATGGGAATTGAGGGGGAGGTGATACTATAAATAGGGTATCGAGCAGCAGGACACCCGTGCCCCCAGTTGAAGTTGTCAATGGGCAATAAATGTCATCTTCAGGTCTCATTCTGCGATGTCTCAGATTTAGCAGGTTAGAGACAAAACAAAACTGCAGATGCTGGAATCCAAAGTAGACAGGCAGGAGGCTGGGAGATCACAGCAAGCCAGACAGCATCAGGTTGTGGAGAAGTCGATGTTTCAGGTGTAATCCTTCTTCAGGACTGGGGGTGGGTGTGGGGAGAACTGCAGATAAAGGGGTTGGCAGAGGCAGGGTGTTGAAGTGGGGAGATGTGGGGACAGGCAGAGGGTACAACCTGGTTGGTTAGTGGGAGGAATGAATCTGGTTGGTGGCTGGGAGAGATGGAAGGGAGGGGTAGGGGGCTGGGAAGGGAAGATATTTGAAACTGGAGAACTCAATGTTGAGTCGTCCGGGCTGTAGGCTGCCCAGATGGAAGATGAGGTATTGTTCCTCCAATTTGCGCTGTAGTTCGTTGTGGAAGTGCAGGAGGCCATGGATAGTCATGTCGGAAAAGGAGTGGAAGGGGAATTAAAATGGGCAGTGACTGGGAGGTCTGGTTAGCCCCTGTGGGCCCAGCTGAGATGTTCGGCGAACCCTTCCCTAAGTTTACGTTCAGTCTCCCTGATGTGGAGAAGACCACATCTGAAACAGTAGACCAGGTTGGAAGAGAGACAGGTGAACCTCTGTCTCGCCTGGGAGGATTGTTTAGGGCCCTGCAACAGTGGTGAGGGGAATGCTGTACATGGAAGTTTTACATCTTTTCCGGGTGTAGGGGTAGGTACCTTGGAGTGGGGTGTTGATGGGGAGAGTTGCACAACCAAAGACTTTGGAAGGGAACGGTCCTTGTGGAAGGCAAAGAGGGGTGGGGAGGGGAAGATGTTCTTGGTGGTGGGGTCTAGTTGAACTTGACGGAAGTGTTTAAGGATGATGCGTTGGATGAGAAGACTGGTGGGATGGCAGGTGAGGACAAGAGGGACTCTGTCTTTATTGCATTGGGATGGGGCTGTTTAGAGCAGTGGAATGAGGAGTGGAGCTGGTGCTGCGGAGGGCTGTCTGAACGACAGAGGGAGGAAAAGTATGTTGTTCGATATAGGTGGACATCTGGGATGCTCGCGAGAGGAATGTCTCCTTGTCCAAACAGATGCAGCACAGACTGAGGAATTGGAAGAATGGAATGGAGTTCTTGCAGGATACTGGGTGGGAGGAGGTGTAGTCCAGGTAGTTATGGGAGTCTGTGGGTTTGTAGTAAATGTCCGTCTGGAGACTGTAGCCAGAGATGGAAATGGTGAGGTCACGAAAGGGGAGGGAGGTGTCCAAAATAGACAAATTGAAATTGAGGGCGGGGTGGAAGTTATGGGGGAAGTTGATGAACTCCAGTTCGGCCTGGGTGCAGGATGCTGCACCGTTGCAGTCGTTGATGTAACGGCGGAAGAGTTGGAGCACAGTGCCTGTGTAGGTAGTAAACAGGGACTGTTCAGTATAGCCAACAAAGAGGCAGGCATACCTAGGGCCCATTTAGGTGCCCATGGCCACCCCCTTGATTTGGAGGAAATAGGAAGCACTAAAGAAGAAGTTCTTGAGGGTGAGGACCAGTTCGGCAAAGTGGAGGAGGGTATTGATACCCTGGCCGACCCATCATCTCGGCATGCTCCTGCCCGACTGGACCCATCTTGTCCTACCTCGACTCCATCCTCTCCCCTCAGTTCAGGCACTTCTCACCTACATCCATGACACCAACCATGCCCTCCATCTCTTCAGCAACTTACACTTTCCCAGCCCCCAGCGCTTTATCTTCACTATGGACATGCAGTCCTGATGTGCATCCATACCCCACAAGGATGGCTCCAGACCCTCTGCTTCTTCCTCTCTAAGAGACCCGTCCAGTCCCCCTTCACCAATACCCTCCTCTGCCTCGCTCTCAAGAACTTTTTCTTTAACTCCTCCCATTTTCTCCAAATCAAGAGGGTGGCCATAGGCATCCGGATAGGCCCTAGCTATGCCTGCCTCTTTGTTGGCCATATTGAATAGCCCCTCTTCAGTACCAACACAGGCAATGTGCCCCAACTCTTCCACTGTTACATCAGTGACTGCATAAGCGCAGTGTCCTGCATCCAGGCTGAACTGGAGCAATTCATTAACTTCACCCACAACATCCCCCCTGCCCTCAAACTCAACTGGTCCATCTCAAACACCTCCCTCCCCTTTCTTGAACTTACATTTCCATCTTCAGCGATGGACGTTTACTACAAACCCACAGACTCCCATAACAACCTGGACTACTCCTCCTCCCACCCAGTATTCTGCAAGAACTCCATCCCATTCCTCCAATTCCAGCACCTCCACTGCATCTGCTCAGATGAGGAGACATTTCTCTCATGAGCATCCCAAATGTCCACCTATTTTGAACAACATGCTTTTCCTCCCTGTCATCCAGACAGCCCTCCACCGCACCACCACCATTCACCGTTCTACTGCTCTAAACCCTCCCCCAATGCAATAAAGAAAGAGTCCTTCTTGTCCTCACCTACCACCTTACCAGTCTCCACATCCAATGCATCATCCTTAAACACTTCCACCAACTCCAACTAGACGCTACCACCAAAAACATCTTAGCCTCCCCACCCCTCTCTGCCTTCCGCACCGTTCCCTTCGACAGTTCGTAAGAGTAATAAAAAGATGGGGTACTGGGCTAACAGTCGGATACTTGGTAGTGTGGATGAGCAGAACTCCCAGGTACCTACCCCTGCAACCGAAAAAGATGCAAAACCTTCCAGTACACCACCCCCCTTACCTCTATCCAGGGCCCCAAATAATCCTTCCAAGTGAGACAGAGGTTCACCTGCCATTCTTCCAACCTAGTTTACTGCATCAGGTGCTCCCGATGTGCTCTTCTCTACATCAGGGAGACTGAACGTAAACTTAGGAAACGGTTCGCTGAACATCTCAGCCCGGCCTGCAGGGGCTGACCGGACCTCCCAGTCACCACCCATTTTAATTCCCCCTCCCATTCTCTTTCTGATATGACCATCTATGGCCTCCTCCATTGCCATAATGAACCACACCGCAAATTGGAGGAGCAACACCTCATTTTCCACCTGGGCAGCCTGCAGCCCGAAGGACTCAACATTGAGTTGAGTCAAATAACCTCCCTTCTGATTTCCTGACTCCCTTCCCAGCCTCTAACCTCCCTTCCGGTCCTCCCAGCAACCAACCAGATTCATTCCTCCCATTGACTAACCACGTAGAATCCTCTACTTCACCACCCTGCCCTCACCACCTCCTTTATTTGCAGCTCCCTCACACTCACCTCCAGTCCTGAAGAAGGGTTACATCTGAAACGTCGACATCTCCACTCCACCTGTCAACAGCATGGCTTGCTGTGTTCTTCTAGCCTCCCGCCTGTCAGATTTAGCAGGTGGCAGGTGAGGCTTATGCACATGTTTCTTGCTTCAACCTGTTGGCAGGTGCTTCCTTTTTGGTCTGTAAGTTAGTTGAAGAGATAAAGGGTAGAATCTGTCCCTCCAAATGTAAGAACACTCTGAAAACAGTCGGAAGCCTGATTAGCATAACAGTGATCGATGAAAGATAACAAATCTGATCAGCTTTAACAGGACTTGTGGAAAGACAGGTTATACTAACTACTTGCCATTTTATCTAATATCTAATAGAATAGTTACTTGTATAAAATTAATACAATAATTAGTCAGTGTATGTTAGAGTTCATTGTATAATCATTTCAGCTTGACTAAGGCTAACTATATTTTCTTTTAATTTTTACTATGGGAGATCTGCAATGAAAATAAAATTGTGAGGTGTCTAAAAAGGGCTCCCAATTCATCACTGCCTGATTTGTGATACAATCTGAGATCAATTTTACCCTGATCTCATTGAACACTGGCACAGAGTCTAACTAGTCCACCCAATACAATTTGAAAACTTTGTCTGCCATTAGGTTTCGGATCACCACAATTCTGTCTGCGTGAGTCGTGAGATATCTGTAGCTGCTTTCTCACTGCTCTTTATTTGCTAATTGAAAGCAAGACATTACATGGTTTCAGTTTTAACCAAGGTAAATACAAAGCTTGCATTAACATTGCATTTTTCAAAATCTGCAGAAATCCAAAACTCTGTACAGCGAATGCAGTACATTTTGACATAGACAGTATTGTGACATAGGCAAAATGATTGTCCTTTTGTGGTCAACAAGCTGTTACCAGTAGAAATGTGATACTGTTAAGGTAATCTGTTTTTGCAGTTTGATCATGGGATAAACATTGAACATTATATTGGATAACTCACTTATCTATTTCAAATTAATGTCATTAGGATCTTCTGTGTCCATCTTCAAAGGCAGGCAAGACCACAGTTTAATGTCTTATTCATAAATGGTTGAACTTCCATCAGTGCAGCACTCCTCAGTATATACTGGCTCTCAGCCTAGATAGTTTTGCTCAAGACTCTAGAGTGTAACTTGAACTCAGAGTCTTGTGATTCAGAGGTGAAATTGATACATACTAAAGCACATCAGCCTACTTACTAGTCTTGCAGCAAAGTCATGCAATTACCCATAATGTCCAAGGATGTGCAGGCTAAATGGATTAGCTATGGAAAATGCAGGGTTAGAAGGATAGGTTAGGGGAGTGGGTTTGGGTGGGGTGCTTTTCAGAGGGTCAGTGTGGGCTGAATGCCCTGCTTCCACACTGTGAATTCTATGATATGGTATTAGAAATATGAATAGGTTATTTTTTCGCACAGCTCATTTCCTGAGGTACAGTTATGATAGTCTTTTTGTGAACTTCTGTTTGCTATACATGTTTAATGTTATAAATTTATTTCTAATATTGCATCTTTCTGATTATTACTTTAACTTCTGGTTGCTGTTAAGGAAAAAATGAACATGACCGTGTTAATGATAATAAGGAAACGAGGATGGTGAGGAGCTGCGGATGGATAGCCAAGAGATGTTCTGCATGGACTTTGCACCTTATCCTGATCAATGACATAATTTGATGGCATGCTGGTTTTCTGAAGCTGTCTGCTTACCTGTAAAACACAAAAATACCCAGTTAAACTTACAGGTTCACCTGTGATGTCATTCAGTTTACTACAAGGAATCTTAAACATAATGGCCCAGAATCTGTTGGGGATGTTAGAATGACACACACTGCAAGAACTGTGGAAACTGACCAGCACTTTGTAGCAAATACAACATACTCATGATTCGGGAATCACTGCAAGTTCCTGCCCAGTTAGCATCACTCTACTTGTGAATTTTTAAATTGACATCTTGCCCTTAACCTCTGGGAGTTTTATGATGTTACTGAATTTGTACATTAATTGTAGAAATAACTAGTAATGGTAAGTTTAGTAATGAGCAAATATTTTTGTCGTGAAGGATACAGGAGTTAAAGGGCACATAGGTAATGTGCCCTGTTTAAGCAAATTCTGGGCCAATGAGTTCAATACTGTTAAATACTAAGTATTTTCCCATTTATAATGCTATACCATATATTTTTGCAGTATTTCCAGTCCAAGAAAAACAAAGGAGATGCTTGAAGTGGAAATGAAAGGATTCCATTTCTTCTAGTAATCATCAGAATAAACACTCCTGGCAATGAAACTAGAGGGCATAGTCCAGAACTAGAGGGCATAGGTTTAGGGTGAGAGGGGAAAGATATAAAAGAGACCAACGGGGCAACTTTTTCACACAGAGGGTGGTACGTTTGTGGAATGAGCTGCCAGAGGGAGTGGTGGAGGCTGGTACAAATATCATAACAATGCCAATTTAAAATGCAATTTCATTTTGTTTTGTGGGCATACTGTTAGAATTTTTAATTTAGCAGGATATGGCTTATGCATACTTTGTGAATCAAGAATTATGAAGTGGTTTACAAAAAAGAATGCTCACTTCTTCAGCTTTTTCAAAAACTCGGAGAAAGTTTAAACCAAGCAGCTTTTTAATGTCTTTTTCAGTCCAGTTCCGCTGGAGAAGCTCAGCAATTAACGCAGGATATTTTGAAACGTCTTCTAGTCCAATAGGACCCCTTTAAATCCAAAAGAAAATATATATTTTTTTCTTATTTTAATAAATATGTCATCGTAAGCTTAAAATCAGAACCACGTGCTACCTAAGTACCTGTCAAAACCATCAAAGTCACTCCCGATGCCTACATGATCTGCACCAGCCACATTTCGAATGTGGTCAAGATGATCTAAAACAGAAGACAGTTTATTAAAGGCAGGGAATTTCACCCGCTCTTATCATTCAAAATGGTCATAGGTCATGGGTCATACTAACCTGCCACTTGGGATAGGGTGGCAGTTCCGTTGCAAGAAATAAAATCAGGATAAAAATTTACCATCACAATGCCTGAATTGTTTGCCTGAAAAATAAACAAAATAGGCAATTTGTATATTAAATTGTATTTGAATTTTGTACTTAACACTGCATTTACTTGGATTTTTTAGTTTGTATGATTGTGATTAGCATCATTGAATCATGAATATGATACTTTTTAATTGTAGCAAAACCCAGTACTACAGCGATTACAATGAATAATGTATGAAATGGGCTAAATTACAATTCTAGTTACAACTTTAGAAATATATTGTTGATTAATGTTAATATGCTCAGAAAAATAAAGCATGATTGTAGGGTACAAAGATATTCTAAATATTAAAAATCTAAAATGAAATGCACATTGGATGAATCAGTATCTGAAAAAGGTAGGTTAATGTTTTGATGTGTGTAATATTTAGTCATGCATGCGTTATACACATTTCGATTTCTAATGAGGCAGTACACAAAATGTCAATTGATTTGTTGTACATTACAATTAAATAGAGGTAGTTTTAGGGGATTTTAAAGTACCAGTAATAGCTATAACTACAACTGTCAATCTTTGGTTGGATCACATTTTGAGTATTTGTTAGAAATCCTTCCACAGGACATTGGCATCACTGGCAAGATTAATATTTATTGTCAATTCTTAATTACCTCCGAACTCAAAGCCTTACTTGGCCTTTGCTGAGGGTAGTTAAGAGTTAATGAAATCGTTGTGGGTCAGGAGTCTTATGTAGGTCAGACTTCCCAGACAAGTTTGTACAACAACTGATGATAGTTGTAATGGTCACCATGAACCTATTATCAGTTGTGCTCAGTTTTTGCCTTAATATTGAGGGTAGGATAACTTGTCTTGGAGACAATACAGTGAAAGCTCACAACATTCTTTCCTGAGATGAAGGAGTTGTTGCTTGATGAGAAGTTCAATTATTTTTGGATATACATTCTGGAGTTTAGAAGAATGAGAGGTGGTCTCATTGAAACAGAAAACATTCTGAAGAGGTTTAGCATGCTAGACTCTGAATGGGGTTAATTTGAGAAGTGGATGCAGAGAAGTAGAGAACTGGTTGGCAGACAGGAAGAAAAAACGTTGGAATAAATGGGTCTTTTTCTGAGTGGTTGGCAGTGACTAGTAGGGTACAGCAGGATTCAGTGCTTTGACCGAAGCTATTCACAATATATATTAATGATTTATCTTGTTGCAGATGACACAAGGCAGGATGGGAGTATGAACTGTGAGGACGATCCAGAGATGGGACCAAAGGGACTGTTTCCATGCTGTATAATGCTATCTCTCTAAATGTGAGGTTACGCTTTGGTAACAAAACAGGAAGACATTATTATGAGAATGAGAAAGTGAGAGATGCAGTGAGACCTAGTATCATTGCACACCAATCACTGAAAGTAAGCATGTAGGTGCAGCAAGTGGTAGACGACAAATGGTATTTTGGCCTTCATACCGAGAGTATTGATTACAGTAAAAGGGACGTTTTGCTGAAATTGCTAAGAGTCTTGGTGAGACCAAACCTGACATATTGTGTGTAATTTTCGTCATCTCATTTGAGGAATGATGTTCTGACTATTAAGGCAGTGCAACAAAGGTTTACCAGTCTGATTGCTGGGATGGCAGGGCTGATGAATGAAAAGATACTGGAACTCATAGAAACTGGAGTTAAAATTCTAACAGGGCTAGCCAGGATAAATGCAGGGAGGATATTTCCAGTGGAGCCTAGAACCAGGGATCACAGTTTAAGGATGTAGGGCATGCCATTTGCGACTGGGATGAGGAGAAATTTCTTCACTCAGACAGTGGTGAGCCAGTGGAATTCTCTGCTACAAAATCAGTTGAGACCAAAACATTGAATATTTTCAAGACGTAGTTCTCAGGAATAAAGGGATCAAGTATTATGGGGAGAAAGTGGGAACAGAGTACTGTGTTGGATAATCAGCCATGATCATAACAAATAGCAGAACAGACTTTCAGAGCCAATAGCCTATTCCTGCTCTTAGGTTCTATATTTCTAAATTATATAGATGCATGAGGTGATATAATTTGCTTAATCCTACTGAATTTTAAAAATAATTTACAATTAGGAGGATAATTAGTGTTTGGGATATGTTTCAGGCAGGAGCCCTTCACAGGAACCCGAAACATTGATTTTCCTGCTCCTCGGATGCTGCCTGACCTGCTGTGCTTTTTCAGCACCACTCTAATCTTGACAAAAATGGCAACTGTCTTCCCCATGCATGAACTGTATCCACTGCCATCTCAAATAGCAAGTGTAACAGATACATGGTTCTACCACCTGTAACTTCCTCTCCAAGCCATTTGTCATCCTGACTTGGAAATATGTTATCTTTCCTACATTGTCGCTGGGTCAAAATCCAGAAACTGCCTAACAACACTGTGGGTGTAATTAGATCACATTGACTGCAGTGGTTCAAGAGCAATGAGGGATGGGCAATAAATGCTGGCCTATCCAGTTACATCCAAAGACAAATGCTGAGAAAGAACTTCAAATTAGATATTGATTTCTGTATCAAGAGATAGATTGTCACTATGGACCATGGTAGCAGAATTTGCTCACCACTGGGTGTGATTGTAGATCTCATTGCATTTAATACAATCACTAGGCAAGACTCTATACACTTCTGGAGAAAATGGGCCATCCACCAAATCTCTCAGTCTCATCTGATCCTTCCATGGCAGCACAATCTCTACAGGTTGAGGGCACCACTCTGACAGTTTCAGGATGAATAGTGGAATGAAACAGGGCTGTGTCTTAGCTCCCATTTTATTTGTTTTTTTTTCTGCACACACATTAAGTCAAATAGTGAGCTCAAAAATCTGTCAAAATCAAAACTGAAGACAAAAGTCTAGCACATTTGATCAAAAAATATTTTCATGTTCATGATGTCTTGCTCTTCACTGACACAGAAACTTAGTTCCAAAGACATATAGATTGCCTCTCCCAGCCTCTCACACCTACAATAAGCTTCAACAAAACCATGGTTATGGGCCAGGATGTCACAAATTACAGTGTACATCGGGGGAATCAATTAAAATATATTTCTCCCCATCAGTAATAATTATTTTCAAACTCGCGAAGATACTATTATTTCACAGTTGTCTGTCAGAGTAACCTAAAAGCAATAATCCTATAATAATTGCAATTAATTGAAGCTACATGTCCTGTAACAATTAATTAGTTCCAATTTTACTGTTAATTGCATGACTGCATCTGAAATTACCTGTGATTGCCAACCTTTGTTATCAGTCATGTTTTAATGCTTCCTTCCAACTCAAAGGCATGTAATAAGTGTATAGCAAAACAATTCAACAACTTCTCATACTGCATAGAATTTTCAGAAAGGCAATGATGCATCTCAGGAGTCAAGCAATATAAAATTGCTCAAGCCTGCTGTTAGTTTTTAACACCTCAAACTCTAAATGTAATTCTGCCTGTAATTTACAGCTGTCAAATATGGAAACACTTGATGGTTTTATTTAGTAATAGTGCAAGTACAAGTTATTTCCAAATAGACAGATAAAGAGTTAGATTTAGATCCTTTTCTGTGATAACATTCAGCTCAAAAATGTATTGCACTGTAACTTTCTGGATGCCTGACAAGGACAATCTGACCCCTGTGTGTCTCCTGACATAATGAGATTTAAAGTTTGGGAAATAAATCAACTCAGGACTAAGCCAAATCCAATTCAACCATGGAAATTAGGAAAGGTAAATCTGGATTAAGGGAGAGTAGAGAGAAAACAAAATGAATAAAAATTCACAATTATCATTTTGTGTTCAAAGAGGAATTAAGTTATTAATATTATACATAACTTTCTGTGGAATATTTAACAAGCAAATTGAGCACATTTTGAGAAATAATGGTGAGATAAAGGGTTAAGTTTAGCTCTTGTGCAAAGAAAATGGCAAACAGAACATTAATTGTTCAACCATGGACTTCATGGCATATCTCTAATATCTGAAAATACTGACTTTTACATTAACCTATTACTTTTATTCATGTGGTTCAATTTATTTATTTTAAATGTTAAATATTAGTATAGAACATTTAAAGTATGCACATGATTCCTCGTACCAGCTTACGTAAAACCTTATCTTGCACATTTCGGTAGTTGTTGCATAAAGCAAATGCAGATGAATGACTGAAAATGACAGGAGCCGCTGACACTTCAAATGCAGCTAACATTGTATCTTCAGAGACATGAGATAGATCGATCAGCATTCCCAGACGATTCATTTCTTCTGCAACTTTCTGAAAGGCAGATGCAGTAAACTTTTGATTCTAGTTTGGCATTTTCTTTCTTTCCATATATATAATACTAACTTCTGTTTATGTAGCTCCCTTAATGTAGAAAGAGTTTCTAAGGTGATGTTTGCATTATGTTGTCATTATAATCCAGAAATCAGGCTAATGCCCTGAGAATGAGTTCAAATCTCACCATATTAATTACTAAAATTTAAACTTAATTAGTAAAAATTTGGGAACTGGCAGCTAGTCTCAGTAATGGTCACTACAAAACTATTTTTGATTGCCATAAAAACCAACCAGATTCACTGATACCTTTAGGGAAAGAAATCTGCCATCATTACCCAGTCTGGTGTACATGTGACTCAAGAATGTGGTCAATTCATAACTGGTCTAGCAAACCACTCACTTCAAGGGCGATTAGAGATGGGCAACAATTGTTGATCTTGCCAATTAAATAAAAGCAAAGTATTCTGGATATTGGAAATCTGAAATAAAAGTACTGGATGAACTCAGCACTTGTGGAGCGAAAGAGACTTAATATTTCAAGTACAATATGACTTCTTACGAATTGATGCTGCACCACTGCCAATAAAAGCAAAGAGCTGGGGGAAATGATTTTTATTTTTAATAAAAGATTTTTTCAAATCAAATATGTATAGCAATGAAAGTCATTGATTGAGGTACATTTGTGACATTTAGATTGACCAACTGAGGAGAGTTTTTCGCCACACTAGACAGTGGCAAACGATCAGAGGAGAACCAGAACAAAAAATAGGTATAAGCCATTTGGCTTTTCAAATCAGTTCTGTCCTTCATTGAGATCATATCTGATATCCCTTAATATATTTGGGTTCACAAAATCTATCATTGTGATAGCTCCAGTCCTCAAGTTTCCAGAATAAAAGCAGGAAATAGTAGCAGGTCAAGCAGTATCAGTGGAGAGAAAGCCAACATCATCATGCCACAACTGATTTAGTGCCAATTGCTGTTTGCAGGAGAACATGCCTATCTCTACCATCCTGTGTGTGTAGAATTATTTTTCTTAATTTCAGTCCTGAGGGATCTGGCTCTCATTATTAAAACTCTGGTTCCCTAGTCCTATTCTCCAATCAGCAGTAACAGTTTCTCCCAATTCATTCTATTTGTTCCCTTAGTTTCTTCAATTAAATCTCCACTTAACCTTTTAAATTTCCACAGAATACAACTCTAGTTTGCTTAACCCCTCTTAATAATTTAATCTTTGGTCCATATATCATTCCAACAATTCTCTCCAACATAAGTAAAAATTACTAACGTTTGATTCAGCCTCAGAAAGTGATAAGGACAGGGATGGAGTAGTGCTAGGGCAAATGTTATCCCAATAATTCAACGTTATTAAAGATGAATCTTGGTATGCAAAGCCAATTGGTAGACCTTCAATAATGGGTCAAAAAATGAAATATTACATGAAATCCAACAAATACCTTTCTACAAAACACAAAGCTTAGAGGCTGATTCTAACTGCTTTTTGGTGAAATGCAAGTTGCGTGGAGTTTGTTGGAGGGATTCTTGTTGTGTGGCTGAACAAGTTCTCTCACTGAATCTGTACCAAACTCACCGTATTAATTGTTGTTTCTGTGTCATGATGTGTATTACATCTGATTTTTGCCAACCTTACCACACATTGTTTACTGAACAACTTGACACTCACTGGATATCCCGGAATTCACCAGCAACCAGTACACAGGTGCTACCCTTAAAATCCCATTGTGCTCTTGGACAAGCCCTGTCAGTTCAGAGCTCCCCTACACAGCTCCCGATGTTTGCCCCAGACGTGGTAGACAGGGGGAAATTGATGCCCTGCTTTATGAGCAGTAACCTGGAGTTCCTGCTGGACAGGACTTCCTCTTCCCCGAGGACCAGCAGAATAAAAGAATTTCAAATCTTTTCACACCCATACCCAAGAAACGCAGTGGCTAATGAAACATTGCAGATGATTGTATTGTCTGTGTGTGTATGAATGTTGTGAATGGTGGATGGGCTGCTGATTTCAGTGCTTCTGAGTGGCATGATGATGTTGGCTTTCTCTCCACTGTTACTGCTTCACCTGCTACTATTTCCTGCTTTTATTCTGGAAGCTTGAGGACTGGAGCTAGGCTACCTTTCAGCCTGGAATTTCCTTCTCACTGAGCCTACCTTCTTGGTAGGTTTATAGGGAGGCGAGAGAAGTGCAAGGGTGGACAGGTTTCCAGCTCACTCTCGATGTTCACATACACACGGACTCATTTACACAGTATCTCTTCCTCCTCACACACCCTCTCCATTCCTCATTCTCTTGCACACCTTCCACTCATACATTCATTCACTCTGTTTCTCTTTCCCTTACAATCTACTTCACTCTAACTCCCTCCCTTTCATTCCTTCTCTCCCTTCTTCTCCTCTCACCCTCCCTGTCTTTGTCTCTCTATTTTCCATTTACCCGCTTAACAACACTCTCCCTTGTTCATAATCACCATCACCCATCCTCCTCCCTGGGTTGAGGTGCTGTGCTCCACCATTTTGATTGCTTCCTTCAGCAGGCCTGCACTTGGACAAGGACAAAGGCTTATTTTTCTATCATGTTCTCACTCAGAGCTTCTTTCTTCTGTACCCACTGGCAACTTTTCCCTCAATCCAGCTTGCAACTGACACATCTAGCAAACTTCTGGTCCCTTCCTCCCTTCCTGTAATCTGGCAGCTCCTCATCCACAAGCCTCAGACTCAGTGGAGTTACTCGTGTTCTCGCCCACAAATGGGGGAGAGAAATTACTTTTAATTCTATGCACAACTCCTTGAAGAGCATTCATTTCCAATTTCTGCACTATATTTGGACCCCTTGCCATTCACCAGTTGGTCAAGCCTGATTTAGATTCCACCACCCCTCCGTAGATTCTCCCAAATTACATCACTTCACCCTTACCAGCATTAAATTCCATCTACCAAGTGCCGCCATCTTCACTAGTCTGTCTACATCCTACTGCTCACTATTTACTACAGTACTAACTTGTATCATTCACAAATGTGTAATGTATATTGTCAATACCCAAATCCCAAATAATTTAAACAAAACAAGATAATCAATATTATTAGTGTCGACTTCCAGAAGGAGCCCTCTCCAAGCAGTAAAAAAAATGTTTACATTACTGTAGGCCCCCTATGCTTCATTCATTTACAATCCAAGTAAACACGTTACCTTAATACCATTTGCTTCTATTTCCTAAATTATTCTGTTAGCAAATGTCTTCAGGAAATTCATATATCCACCATCTACAAGCATTATCTTCATCAACCTTTTTTTGTTACTTCAATTAACTCAATCAGGTCAGCAATTTATGCAGGCTGCCTTCAAGTGAAAATCTGCCCTTTGACGATAGTCCCAGTTGATTTCCTTCAACTACTCTTGGACTGATAATTACAAAATTCATACCTCCTCTCATTTCTTTTGAACCAATGTGTAACTTGGGCAACCCCGTAGTCCTTGGGCAGCGCTCACAAATGCAAGGAGTAGTGAAAGGATTTGTTACAAGGCTTTTGGCAAGATTTGTATAAGTGTTTTGGTTTCATTTTCCTGCACATTCATAATAATCAGATAGGGTTTGTATCTTGCTCATATTCTAATACTACTGATTACAATCAGTTCAGTTGTTCGAAGACTTCAGATTGAGCAATGTTTCTCAATAACAAGCTTTCCTTTTACAGCAGTAATCTCTATATATACATTGCAACAATGTCCCTGATGTAAGGACAAAGAACTCTGACATAATACATCATTGTGAATGCTTTCTTTGTACTTTTTGCATACTTCTCAGAGACATCAGTAGGGATATCTAGTAAACTTGTTAATGCAAATCAGAAGCAAATTTATACCACCTCAGGAAGAGTTTACTAACTTTACCAAAATCAGATAATCCAGTGACACCGGGTTTTACACTACCACTGTCCACTCTGCTGGTATCTGCCCTGAAAAATGAGAGAAGTTAAAATAAATGATGTGTCTACAACGACTGCATTTTGCATTGCTACTATAATGTAAAACAGCAAGTCAGGGATTGCACTGTGGCACAATGTGCTAATAAACCCCTTTGCTGTATCATGGACTAAAGTCAATGATCCTCAACATTGTGAGTTTACAATCCTAGCTATGAAGACATGCTGAGCTGATAGCAAATAGTTCTCACTCTCTGTGGGAGACTATTTTTTTCTGTAATGGTACACCTCTATATGTCAGATATGAAGAACTGTAGGAAACTGGCCTCCTGCTGTTTTCAGCCATGGATGACACATGGCATGGACTTTCCTATTTTCCCAATAAAATCATTTCCTGTATACAAAAACCTTTCCTACGCACTCCAAGTAGAGCAGAAAATGGCTCCAATTGATATTTTCATCACTATTTTCAGTTGTTTTTATTAGACAAAAAGTATCTTATTTATTTGTTATCAGCTCAGCTCGTCTTCATAGCTAAACTCACAATGTTGAGAATCATTGACTTTAGTCCATGATACTGCATGAGGGTTTATCAGTACATTGTTACATTTCCAAACTAAAGGAAGATAATTTTGAATTTAGATTATAGTTATTTCAATGATATTGGGCAACATGGACAAATCTCCATTGTACTGGAATTGGAATCACAGGAAGAGGCCATTCAGCCCATTCAGTCTGCACTGCTCCTCAGAAGAGCATCCCACCCAGCCCGAGCCCACACCTTATCCCCATAAACCTGCATTTACCATAGCTAATCCACTTTGTCTGCAGATCTTTGGACTGTCTTTGATCTTTCTGGATGAAACTCATGCAGACATAGAGAAACTCCATACAGTCACCCAATGCTGGAATCAAACTCAGGTCCCTGGCCCTATGAGGCAGCAGTGCTAACCAGTGAGCCACCGTGCTGTCCCCAGTGGATTACTACACCTCCCCTTGTTAAGACATTTTTCCAAGATGACTATTTCCACTTCCTTGCTTTGCATTAGTTCAGGTAATGATCTTGCTATGCTTAATCCCTTATTTGCCATTCAGAGGCAACTGACTATAGCTTTGTGTACAATAGTTATTGTCTTACCATGGTGTGTTACAAGTATGTGTTAATGTCAGGTAACGGACTCCAAGTTCATAGAACATGCGCAAAGCTCCGAGACTGTTGTCAATTCCATGTCCACCTTCCACACCAATAAGGCTGGCTATTTTACCACTATGAAATACTTCTGTGATTCCTTTAATAGAGTTAATCAATAGTATTATACTTTGCAAAACGCATTAATCATACAATCCTCTTGCAACCTTATGGCTGATGCAGTATCTCAAGTTGATAGCAGTATTTTGTCTAAAACATTATTATCTTGGGGATGATGAACATTTCTCCCAATGTAGCATGATCCAAATTAAAAGTTGCAAACTGTTCTTTAAATTTGCAACCATACATTCATTATTTACCCAATTTCATAGCACCCTCAAATTGCAAAACTCATTTGCATGCATTTTTCAAATATGTCAATATTTGTGATCTTCCAAGTCATCCCTTTGTTCTTCAGTTTGCTAACATTATATACATTTATAATATCACCTGTTGTGCAAGGACAAAAGCTCTGTAACATTTCTCAGCCAAATATAGACTAGGTTATGACCTACCATCAGCTGTTGTTGTTAGCTGAAAATCTTCTGGGAACATCTGTACCATTCTCTTTATCACATCAATTTGCTCCAATGCATGACGCACTGCATCTTTGTTCTGTGTATTACACGGCACATATGCAACCCAAAACTAGGTGAAATAAAATAGCAACAAGTTTTATTGGACAGGTAAAGTCAGATAGGAAGTTATCTAATCAGAAATACACAGTAATTGGTACTTACTTTCTCTCATTTTCATTCCTTATTTCTTTTTTAAATATCATTTTTGCCCTTTTCTGCCTTTGCTTAAAATGAAATATTTAGCAGAAATATTTTAACCTGACATAATTCATAATATTGCATATATAAAAAGGATATTTACTTATTATATTTTTGGAATATTGATAAGGTCAAGTTAAGGATGAAGGTAAACTCTTAAACACCTGTTATTTGGCAGACAATTTCATGTTATTCAATGTAACAAAAGGATGATGTTTGCCATTGTATTATTTCAATGAAAAAACATTTATGCCCTCTGGTGTTCAGCATTGTCATGGGGACGGGGGAATTGGCTGGATAGATTTTTAATCAACCTGCTCATACAGGTTTACAACACATAAGTAGAGCAGGGGGGTGGGGGCTTGAAAACAGAAATAGGAGCACTATCACTGCACCACAATAGATCTATTCATTCACATTCCCTTTGAAACAGTGAGTTAGCCTAAATTGTGTACCACGCATGTAATCTGGAGCGCATGGAATTGGATTGCAACCTTTAAACTTGAGCACTACAGCAACAGGCAGACTAATAAATGAGAAACCCAGCATTTGGTTCAGGGACTTGATTTTGAGGTAACTTCATGATGTAACTCATCAATTATTTTCTCACATTTTAAGAATGCGTGCAGTAATAATCACTGAAATCATGGCAAAAGAACATGGTGTCCAGGCATGGAAAATAGACAATATTACATACTATGACTTCCATGTCCTCCAGAAGGTGTATACATCAGCAAATTTACCAGCATTTGAATAATGCCCAGGGATAGGAAGAAAGAGATCTTAATTTTCTCTTTTAAAAATATTTGGTTTAATTTTTAAAATGGCTGCTATCAAACACAATGAACAAGGTGACTGCTTCTAGAAATTACTAGGCCTAAAGTGAACTCATCACCTCCTGAAAACAGACACCCCTTGCATTTTATGAACATTTCAACTAAGCAAATACAAAGGGATAGTGAACAAGATGTCTACCTCAGCCAGTTCTGGATAATTTTGCTTGTCTTTGTTCAAATGACTCCACAGCTATCTGCTACAAACCCTGGTTTCAGAAGAGGAGCATTAAATCTTCCTTGTTAGCAGAGTATCTCAACCTAAAGTTCCAGTCACATGACTGAAACTGCTAGTTTGTTTGATCCACCTTTAACTACACAGCTTTTATAATTATTCATCATTGTAACACCAGAAGAATAAGCAGACTCAAGCTCAGCTAAATGACTACAACTGATCTCAATATTTCTCAAAAGTCTGATTCTGAAAAGAAACCTGTGTTTTACCTGCAAAATGAATCAACTCTCAGCTAACATCTCAACACCTTCACCAGCAATTTAGCTGCGAGTAAGCAAAAGGGACTTCTGGGCCCGGTCAACTGAAAGAACATTAACATTCAAGTGAAGTAATTCTAATTTTCTTTATAGAACATAGAACATAGAAGAATACAGCGCAGTACAGGCCCTTTGGCCCTCGATGTTGCGCCGATCCAAGCCCACCTAACCTACACTAGCCCACTATCCTCCATATGCCTATCCAATGCCCGTTTAAATGCCCATAAAGAGGGAGAGTCCACCACTGCTACTGAACATAGAGAACATAGAACAATACAGCACAGAACAGGCCCTTCGGCCCACGATGTTGTGCCGAACATTTGTCCTAGCTTAAGCACCCATCCATGTACCTATCCAATTGCCACTTAAAGTTCGCCAATGATTCTGACTCTGCCACTCCCACAGGCAGCGCATTCCATGAACTCACGACTCGCTGAGTAAAGAACCTACCCCTAACATCTGCTCTATACCTACCACCCTTAATTTAAAGCTATGCCCCCTCGTAATAGCTAATACTGGCATGGATAGAGGATTGGCTAACCGGTCAACTTCTGCTGGGTTTAATGTTGGGACCACAACTATCATGCTCTATCTTAACGATCTGGATGAAGGGACTGAGGGCATCGTTGTTAAGTTTGCAGATGGCACAAAGATAGGTGGAGGGACAGGTAGTGTTGAGGGAGCGGGGAGGATGCAGAAGCATTGAACAGGTTAGGAGAGTGAGTAAAGAAATGACAGATGGAATACAATGTGGGAAAGTGTGAGGTTATGCACTCTGGCTTTTTAAAAAATTCATTTGTGGGACTTGGGTGTCGCTGGCTGGCCAGCATTGATAGCCCATCCCTGTTTGCCCTTGAGCAAGTGGTGGTGGGCTGCCTTCTGGATTCACCACATGGGTTCAGCCACAATGCCGGTAGGGAGGGAATTCCAGGTCTTTGACCCAACGACTGTGATGGAACGGTGGTATATTTCCAAGTCATAGTGATGAGTGGCTTGGAGGGGAACGTGTAAATGGTGTTGTTTCCAAGTACCTGCTATCCTTGTCCTTCTAGGTGAAAATGGTTGTTGGTTTGGAAGGTGCTGTCTGAGGATCTTTGGTGAATTTCTGCAGTGCATCTTGTAGATAGTACACATTGCTGCTACTGAGCATCAGTAGTGGTGGTGGAGGGATTGAATGTTTGTTGA
>NC_057726.1:34415242-34426649 GCF_004010195.1 Chiloscyllium plagiosum
GAGGACATAAATATCAAGGCCAATGGCTCTGCAATCTCCTCCCTTGCTTCCCAGTGAATCCTAGGATAAATGCCATCAGGCCCAGGGGACTTATCTATTTTCACCCTTTCCAGAATTTTCAACACCTCTTCCCTACATACCTCAAAGCAGTCCATTCTACTTAATTGTGACTCAGTACTCACATTGACAACAATGTCCTGTTCCTGAGTGAATATTGACGAAAAGTATTCATTCAGTGTCTCCCCAATCTCTTCAGCCTCCACACGCAACTTCCCACTACTATCCTTGACTGGACGTATTCCTACCCTAGTCATTCTTTTATTCCTGACATACCTATAGAAAGCCTTAGGGTTTTCCCTAATCCTACCAACTAAGGACCTTTCATGTCCCCTCCTTGCTGCTCTTAGCTCTCTCTTCAGGTCCTTCCTGGCTACCTTATAACTCTCAATCGCCCCAATTGAACGTTCACGCCTCATCTTTACATAGGCCGCCCTCTTCCATTTAACAAGGATTCCAATTCCTTATTAAACTACGGCTCCCTCACACGACCCTTTCCTCCCTGCCTGACGGGTACATACTTATCAAGGACACTCAATAGTTGCTCCTTGAACAAGCTCCACATATCAATTACACCCTTGCCTTGAAGCTTACTTTTCCAGGCCACAAGTGATCTTAAGTGATTTTTATCATAGCCCCTTTCTTTCCTTCTGTTGTTATGCATAGGTGATTTCCAGTTAGTGAGAGAAACAAGGAATTAAAGGCCTGTTTAATAATCAGGCTATATATCCTTAAGAGTGTTAAAATGATCACCTTCATTACTCTTCTGCAAACTTAATATTGGTTCTGGTGATTTCCTAACCAATTCTCCTTCCTCCTATCCCCACCTCCACCTCCTCACCACCTCATTAAGATTATATCAATAGATACTTCGCATGTAAAGAATCTGCTACCTGAGCACCAATCAGACCAGCCCGGAGCTTCTCAATGTTGGTGTGGGTAACATTCCATGTTTTAAGGTCTATTGCAGAAAGATCATTGTGCACTCTCTTCCTCAGCTGCCACGGTATGTCATTATGTCTGAAATAATGAAAGTTAGGTACACTTTAAAAGTGAGAACAAATTATTTTATAGTATAGTATATTAGTACATTGATGTTTTATAGTGTTGATTGCAGAGAATAGAATGTTTGCCTACATGAGTCCTGAAGCCTTTGCAGAGATGCTGAACAGCTACTATTTCCTCTTTTCAGTGAACTGGTTTGTGACAGATGCAAAAATAAATTACCAAAATTTTGTTTTTTGGTTTCATGCTGGGATCCTTTACTCTGCTTTAGTATTGACAATCAAGTCTGTGAGCTTCTGCATCCTCCATACATTTCAAAATCTGCTAGATATTGGGGAGAAGAATGAAAGGAGATCTCAATGAACTCTTTAAAATACTTAAATAAATACAGCAGGTAAAATGTTTCTCCTGGTTATGGGAATACTGTAGGTAAAAGGTACTAAGTGTTCGATTAGCCTTAATTGTATTAAATGGTGGAGTAGGATTGATGGCTTGAATGGCCTACTTCTGTTCCTATGTTCCTACTTATTAAGCAACAGAAAAAAAAACAAGGATTGCAAGAATAATAAGATTCACATGCCCCTTACATTTACCAGCAGTTGCTTAACAGGCTATCAATAGAATAGTAAACAACTAAACCAAGTTCAAACCCACTTATCTTGGATGTGGCTTTTAATGAAACTACCTGTGGTTTCTCATGCTTGACACTGCATTGCTCCATCATGGTCTCTTGTTTAGCCTCCTGCTCAAAACCTCTTCTTAAAGAGGTCTATGGTCTGTTCCATTCTGATCTAATGGAAACGTGATCAGAGTTGTACATTGTAACAATTGTTCCTGCATGGTCAGAAGACATTCCAAATAAGGAACCTGAGAGTTCTCTAGCAGATAAGAATTATGCTACCTCCTAGGTTGTTTTGGTACAGACTTCCAAAAATTTGCATTGATGGCCAGGACACCTTTTCTATTGATGAACTCTGCAGCTTGGTAATAGGGCACTCTCAAAGCAACATAAGTAATAATACTTCACCTGCGGGAAATCTGCAATGTGGGAAATCTCCACTGGCTGAGCTGCCGCACTTTCCTTTTCACAGGGCATAGATGTGACTAACTGTGATGTGAAGAAAATAACATCAGTAACATCCCAGAAGTATTTGTGGGTGGAGGACTGGGAGATGCCACATGGGTCTCCTATTGGTCCTTTGAATGAGTCAGTGGATTTAAAGTTCACGCCAGCTATGACCTTGATGGCTGTCAGGATGGTGTGAGTGCAGCGGAAAGTTCATGAATTGTCAGTGGGTCTATAGATCTAGGATCTCACTATTCTCCTCCACTTTCTACTTCACCTTTTGGAGGTTGTTCCGATCAGCAGTAAAATTCTAATGTTAGCTGTGCTTATGAAATGGAAAATAGGACGTCACTTTTAAAAGCCTTTATCTGATTATGTTTGTCTAGCTTACAAGACAAGGAAGTAATTAGAGCTCAGAATAAAATGGTCTTTCTTGCTAGAGGCCAGAATTCTTCATGTGCATTCTTGAACAATCAATGACTTGCCTATGAAGTGCAAATTGAAGCTTGTTGAGTGGCATAACTGAGTCAGTGGAGACATGATTATTGCAAATGCCCCTGGCAGACACTCAAAAACTATCCAACAGCAGAAACACAGACGGAAACATTGCCCAGGTACCTTTCTATCAAAGATGCTACAAAGATACAGTGAACTCCTCCTCTCACATGTAACCTATGCCTTCCCTATACACAACCAAACAAAACAGCTACATTAGATATTAATCATCCTGAGGAGTCTGAAATTGAATGGGATAGCTTCATCGAAACAGATTTAATCACTTCAAATGGCTGATAATTAACAGCTAGTTTTTAAGATAATATTTAATGGAACAACACTATTCAAAACCAATATTAAAACAAAAAGTTAAACAGCCTTTTGTTGGGAAGCACATAACTCAACCTATCAGACAAGGATGTTTATTTTTATAACTTGTTAAAACAGCCATCTAAAACTAATATTAATTATGTTCATAATAAAACCAGCAAAACAAAAGCAAAAATGATAATTGATCCAAGTAAAAATGAATTATATTTTTCTCAGAACCTACTTCATATGTAGACTTCCCTATTTCAGGGGTTATCTTTAGCTTGGAAAATTTTTTTTAAAGGAGTGACATGAATATTTGATGTGAGCACAAAAAAAACTTGTAAGAATTGAATCAAGTAATAATACTAAAGAAATCATTTAAATTCTAGAAAACTATGTAAAAGTATATCTCCTATTATCCAACACAATATAAATATATGCCATATTAAGTTCACTACATCACATTACAGTTCATTGCTGTAAAGTCACTCAGATCACTGTCTGAATCATCAAACAACTCACTCCAATAGCTTAGTTGTATAATCATTCCACAACATCTTCATCACCTTTGGTAGTATTAGTCACTTTGGAAACATAATTGCACAAATAATTGAGTTCTGTACTATTAGTGCACACTCGAAATTCCATGTAATCCCAATACTGTCAAAAGATAAGTTATTAATTTCATGCATCTATGACCCATGGGAAAAATGCTAACATTTTTTATTAATTTTTTCATGAGATGTGGGCTTTGTTGGCTAGGTCAACATTTATTGCCCATCCCCAATTTCCCTGAGAAGCTGCCTTCTTAAACTATTGCAGTCCTTGGGCTGTAGGGACACCGCTGTGCTATTGGGAAGGGATTTCCTGTGACACTGGTGGAATAGCCACATATTTCCAAGTCAGGATGGTGAGTGGCTTGGAGGGGAACTTGCAGGTTCCCACATAACTGCTTCACTTGACTTTCTAGGTGGTACAGGTCAAATGTTGGGAAGGTCATGGTGAGTTACTCTTCTTCAAGGTACACACTACTGCCACTGTGCATCACTTTGAAGGGAGTGAACATTGAAGGATGGACAGATGGGATGCTGAGCAAGCAGGCTGCATTGTCCTGGTTCGTGCTGAGTTTCTCAAATGTTGTTGAAGCTACACTCAGCCGGGCAAATAGAGAGTATTAAACTTGCATAAGACACTTGTGTCTTGTAGGTGGTGAGCAGGCACTTAGGAGATTGGAGGTGTTATTCACAATACAATTCCTGACCGCTGGCCTGCTCTTATCACAGACTACATCATTAAGGGTGGGACTGTCTCATCCATACTTCCAGGCAATGCATTTCTTACCCTAAGTACTCAACTAATGAAAAAGACTTTTACTCACATCGTATTTGTTCTTTTTGCAAATCATTTCAAATTTATGCCCTCTCATTCCTGTTTCTGATACAAGTGGGAGCAGTTACTCACTATCTATCCTATCTAGCCTGCTTGTGATTTTACCAACCTCGATCAGATCTCCTTTTAGCCTTTGTCTGTCCAAAGAGAACACACCCATATCTTCAATCTGTCCTGATAACTGAAGTTTCTCCTTCCTGGAACCATTCATGTAAACTGCTTCTGCACTCTCTACAATGTGCTTACTGGGCGGCACGGTGGCACAGTGGTTAGCACTGCTGCCTCACAGCACCAGAGACCTGGGTTCAATTCCCACCTCGGGCAACTGTCGATGTGGAGTTTGCACATTCTGTGCAGGGTAGGTGAATTGACCATGCTAAATTGCCCGTAGTGTTAGGTGAAGGGGCAAATGTAAGGGAATGGGTTTGAGTGGGTTGCTCTTCGGAGGGTTGATGTGGACTTGTTGGGCCGAAGGGCCTGTTTCCACACTGTAAGTAATCTAATCTAGTCTACATTAGAGTGGTGCTGGAAAAGCACAGCAGGTCAGATAGCATCCAAGAAGCAGGAAAATCAACGTTTCGGGCAAAAGCCACTCACGTTCTATCTATAATGTTGCACCCAGATTGTTACACATTATGATAGTTGAGATCTAACAAGTGTCTTATGCAAGTTTAACACCATCTTCTTTCCGTTGTACTCTACACACCCATAAGTAAAGCTTTGAATACTGTCTGCTCTAGTAACTTCTCTCTATCTCTCCTGTCACCTTCAATAATCTGTACAGATGTACACCCTTGTTCCTTTGCTTCTGCAACCCCTTTAGAATTGTACCTCCTATTTTGTATGGTCTTTCAATGTTTTCCGACAAAATACATCACCTTACACTTCTCTGCAATGAATCTCATCTGCCACCTATCTGCCCAATCCATTTACTTGCCTTCATCTATAATATTCTACAGATATTTCAATTCTTCCAAGTTTTATATCATCTACAAACTTAGAATTGTTTCCTTCATGCCAATACGTAGACAATTAATGCATATTAGAAAAAGCAAGAATCAATTTTGCTGGGGAACTCCATGACATTTTTCCAAATCCTTTGAAAATTACTATTTCCTGTCACTGTCAATTCTGTCTCAATATTTCTAATACCCCTTTTGTTATATTCCATGCTCTATTATTTTTGACCCAAGTTTGTAATGTGGCACTGTATCAAACTCCATCTGGAAGCCCAAGTACACATCAACAGCATTACCCTCATTGACTCTCTGTTACCTCCTCAAAAACTCCAGCAAGTTAGTGTAGCATGATTACTCCTCCATAAATCCATGCCGACTTTTGCTAATCAACTGAACATTTTCCATGTGACTATTGATTCAATCCCAAATAATAATTCCCATCACTGGAGTTAAACTGTAATTGCTGCACTTATCCTTACTACATTTCTTGAACCATAATGTTTGCAAGTCTCCTGTCTTCTGGCACCTTCCCAAGTCTAGAAAGATTATAGTCAGTGCCCCTGCAACTTTCACCTTTACTTCCTTCAATATCCTTTGTTGTATCTCATCTGGGTCCCACTCCCTTGTCAACTACAAACAGTCTGTCCTGTGTGGCTGCCCAATCAATTTTGACCCCTTCTAGTGACCAAATTCCCTCTTTTGTCACCATCTCTCTTTGGTAAAGAAATATTCATTTAATAGTGAATATTGCATCCACGTAGAAATCCTTTTTACAAACTCTAATTTGTTCTACTCTTTTCATGACTGTTTCACTATTTATAGAAGACTTTGTTAACTGCCCTTTCCTCAACTTCTCTTTGCTTCCCTTATTTGTTTTTTTCCCTCCTCTCAGTTCTCAGTTGTATTGTCATAAGTACAATTTTTTCTTCGTTATTTTCTCTCCCCTTTGGCATTCAAGGAACTCTGGATGTGTTTGTCCCACCTTCCCTATTTGAGGCAATATAAAGACCTCAATTGTACCCACACCACTTGCTCTTTGATGATAGTCTATTGGTCAATTAATTTGTTCTATTACCCTCATTTTCCAGTCTATCCTCCCTAGCTTAGTTCTTGTCCCGATGTAGTTTTCTTTTTAAAAAAAAAATTAGGCATTACTAAACCAGCATTTATTGTTGGTCCCTAATTGCCCAGAGAGCAGTTAAGAGTCAACCACAGTGCAATGGGTCTGGAGTCACTTGTCGGCCACTTAGTGAACCAGATTCATTTGCCCTGATAATCAACAATGGCTTCATTGTCACCATTAGCTTATTATTTCCATTAAAAAAATGTATTAAATTCAAATTCCACCATGGCAGGATTTGAACCCAGGCTCCCACAATGTTACTGGAATTTCTGGATTAACAGAATAGTAATGATACCATGAGGCCATTGCGTCCTCAGTCAGCTCTCTGCTAATTGATTTTTCTTATTCTGGATTGACTGTTATTCCGCATCATTATCCTGAACCTGATGATGCAATGATCATCGTCTCAGATATTCCCCAATTGACCCTCACTGCACTTGGCCCATCTCATTTCCAAGAACCAGGTTCAACAGTGCATTCTTTATTGTTGAACTGGCCATACAATGCTGTCGTAACACAATCCAGGAACATGTTGTGGAGGTGCCGGTATTGGGCTGGGGTGGACAAGGTAAACAAGGCACAGAACACCAGGTTCCGTGCTGCCCCCAACACTATCAGTATCCTAGTTTTTATTTGGGTAAAATAAAGTCCCTCATTATAATAGCTATACAATATTGGCATCCCCCACAAGTTGGTGGTTGATAAACTAAACCGAGCATTGCAACTGCACCCATTTTGTTTTTTAGCTTGCGTCAAATTGATTCTGTCCTTGAATCCTCTAATACATCATCTTTTTCCAGCACTGTAATGTCTTCCTTAAACAAAACTGCTACCCCGTCTCCTTTTCTATCTTGTCTGAATACGTTGTACCCAGGAATATTTAACACCCAGTCTTGCCCAATGATCCCTTTAATTATTTTTTCTGCTGTATGAATCTCAGAGCTGTGCATGCAGTAGCAGCTCTGAAAGCAGAAGTTAATGATGGGAATTGCATTGTGATGCTGATCAGTGTGTGTGGAACATTTGAGTGGCTGCATAGCCTGTATGGAACAGATCCTGAACCAGATCTCTGTTATTGCTATACAGCATTCTGCACCTTTAACTTCCCAATCTTACTTAATATACATTGCGCAGTCACATACAAACAAAGCAATCCTGATTTAGACTTATTTTCTTTCTTTCTTTGACCACTGTATCTCCAAGTATTTTGTGAATTCTGATATTATCTACTGTCCACTTGTGGTCCCACGCAGAGGTGTGGGAACCAAATATGCTCTCGACCCAACTCATTGTGTCCACATTAATACCAGTCTCTGGCAGTCCACCCTCTCCTTCAGAAGGGTGTCCTACAGCCGCTTTATGACATACTTGACTCGAGTACCAGTGAGACAACTTTCATCCCAGAGTTACATATATGACCACAGAAATGCCTGCCTATTCCCTTAACTAATAAATCCAGTTTTTATTGCGCTCCCTTTTGTCCTCCTCCTCCTCCACATACAGCTGAGCCACTTGCATTGCCACAAATGTAGCTCTGATTGCATTCCCTTGAGGAAGTAATGCCCTCATCAGTTTCCAAAATAGAAAACCAGTCTGTGAGCTGGAGCCCCTACACATTTCCATTGGAGTGCCTAATGGTCACCCATTTCCTCCCTCCAGGCCTTTAAGTTGTGGTGTGACCATTTCTTTGAACTTACTATCCGTGTAACACTCAGCCTCACGGATGTGCCACAGTACCTTGAGCTGCTGCTTGAGTTCTGAAACCTTCATTTTCTGCACGAGGTCCTCTAGGACTCCAAAAGGGTCCATGACTTCCCAAATATTATAGGCCACTCATTCCACATGATTGACCTGAGTAATTTACTGCCCTTACTTTACCCTACCTCTCTTACTCTACTTTGGCTTATGTATAATATGTTTTCATATTGGCCAAAACTCTCACTCCTGGTAATTTTCAGCTAAAATACTTCTTTTAAAAAAAAATCTAATAAAGTTGCTTACCAACCAATGAGCATAATGAAGGCAAAATACTGTAGATACTGGAAATCTAAATAAACAATGCTGGCATTCAGTGGAGAAAGAACCAGCTACGGTTACAAGTCTGGCTTGATAGTACAGCACAGGAATCGACCCTTTGGCCCATGATGTTGTGCCTAACATGACACCAAATTAATTTCTTCTGCCTGTCCTTGGTCCATATCCCTCCATCCCTTGCATATGCATGTGCTTAGCTAAAAGTCCCTTAAACGCCCCTATCATACCTACCTCCACCACCACCCCAGTAGTGCGTCCCAGACTCCTACCACTATGTAATAAAACTTGCCCCTCACATCTCCTTTAAACTTTCCCCTTCCCACCTTAAAAGTATGTCCCTAGTATTAGCCATTTGAATGCTGGGAAAAAAATTCTGACCGTCAACCCTATCTATACATCTCAGAATTTTATAGACTTCTATCAAGTCTCCCCTCAGCCTCCGTTGCTCCAACCTGAGTTTTCCTAGCTTCTATTGATAGTTCATACCCTCTAATCCCCGCAGCATCCTGGTAAACCTTTTCTGCATCCTCTTCAAACAATCCATATCTCTCCTGTAATGTGGTGACCAGAATTGAATGCAATACTCAAAGTGTGACCTAACCAAAGTCTTACAAAGCTGCAACATGACATCCTGACTCTAGTACTTAATGCCCTGACCAATAAAGGCAAGCATGCCATATACCTTCCTTACCACACAATCCACTTGAGTGGCCAGGGATCTATGGACCTGAAGCTCAAAATCCCTATGTACATCAATGCTGTTCAGGGTCCTGCTATTAACTGTATACCTTTCTTTAAGCTTTGATCTTCCACTGCGCAGCACCTCACACTAACCTCGATTAAACTCCATCGGCCATTTCTCTGCCCATATCTGCAACTGATCTCTGTCCCGCTGTATCCTTTGACAACAGTCTATACTATTCACAACTCCCCAGATCTTTATATCATCTGCAAGCTTACTAACCCACCCATCTACACTTTCATCCAAGTCATTTATGTATATCACAAACAGCAGAGGCCCCAGTACAGATTCCTGCGGAACACCACTGGACACAGATCTCCAGCCAGCAAAATCACCCTTCTACCACCACCCTCTACCTTCTATAGGCAAGCCAATTTTGAATGCATGTGGCCAAGTCACCATGGATCCCATGCATCTTAATCTTCGAGCCTACCATGAGGGACCTTGTTGATAGCCTTACTAAAATCCATGTAAACAATATCCCCTACTACATTCTTATTAATCATGTTTGCCACCTCCTTAAAAAAAAGGTTAAGTTAGTAAGTCAAGACTCACCCTGCACAAAGCCACGCTGACTGTCTCTAATTAGATCATGCTTTTCAAAATGCATGTAAATCCTATCTTGAAGAATCCTCTCCAATAGTTTCCCAACCGCTGAGGAAAGACTCACCGGTCTATAATTTCCCAGATTATGTCTATTTCCCTCCTTGAACAGAGGAACAATATTAGCTACTTGCCAGTCCTCAGGGGCCTCTCCAGATGCTAGCAAGGATACAAAGATCTTGGTCAACGCCCTCCTCTCTTGCTTCTCTCAATAACCTTGGGTAGATTCCATTGGGCCATGGCGACTTATCCTCCTTAATGCTCTTCAAGAGACCCAACACCACTTCTTTCTTGACCTCAAAATGCCCCAGTGTATTAACACATCCCCCACTAATCCCACTATCCTCCTTTGTGAAGACTGATACAAAGCACTCATTTAGGATCTTACCCATCTCCTCTGCCTTCAAGTTCCCTCCTTTATCCTCGAGTGTTCCTACCTATCCTTAATTTTCTCTTGCTTTTAATGTATGTATTAAATGCTTTGGGATTGTTTTTAACTGTACTCAAATTTCCTGCCTGAGTTCTTTCTTGCTTTTGTTATATTAACTTTCTAAACTTTACGTATGTCTCCTTTCTCTTTTTGACTAAATTCACAACCTCCCTCCTCATCCACAGGTCCCATACCTGGCTGTCCTTGTCCTTCCTCCTTACTGGAACATGCCAGTCCTGAACTTGATCACTCGGCATTTAAACAGCTTTCGCATGTCAAATGTGGACTTAGCCAATATCAGCTGGCCCTAACTAACTCTCCCTAGCTTCAGCCTAATACTGTCATAATTTGCCCTCCCCCCCCCAATTTTGTATCTTCCTGCAAGGTCCTGACTTGTCCTCATTCAGTTATCTTAAAACTTAAGGAGTTGTGATCACTATTTCCAAAATGTTCTCCCACTCCAAGGTCAATTACCTGGCCAGGCTCATTTGCCAAAACAAGGTCCAGTATGACCCCTCCTCTAGTTGGACTATTCACATTTTTTTAAGAAACCATCTTGGCTGTACCTAAAAAAATTTTACCTCAGCTAAGCCTCTTGCTCTAAAGAAGTCCCAGTCAATACTGGGTAAGTTAAAGTCACCCTGTCTGACAATCCTGTTGTTATTGCATCCTTCCATAATCTGCCGACATATTTGTTCCTCAATGTCTCAGTGGTTTTTCCAGGGAGTGCTACTGCCTCAGTGGATCAGTCCTCCAGTTGGTTTCCCCAAAAATAGCTGCAACATTCTCCCATAATGCAACTTCTCCATGTTTTTTACCTCCCTATCTTGTCAAAAGCATCAATGTTAAGCAACCACTCCTATTCTGCATTTCCCCACCAACTAGGGCACTGTAATGGCCATAACATCATAGTCCTACGTACTGATCCAGGCTCTAAGCTCATCTGCCTTATCCATTAGAGAAAGTGAGGACTGCAGATGCTGGAGATCAGAGCTGAAAATGTGTTGCTGGAAAAGCGCAGCAGGTCAGGCAGCATCCAAGGAACAGGAGAATCGACGTTTCGGACATAAGCCCTTCTTCAGGAATGAGGAAAGTGTGTCCAGCAGGCTAAGATAAAAGGTAGGGAGGAGGGACTTGCGGGAGGGACTTTGGAAATGCGATAGGTGGAGGGAGGTCAAGGTGAGGGTGATAG
>NC_057726.1:34426825-34454039 GCF_004010195.1 Chiloscyllium plagiosum
ATTTGTGGCGGATATGGAAGGATCCCTTGGGGCCTTGGAGAGAAGTAAGGAGGGAGGTGTGGCGCAAGTTTTGCATTTCTTGCAGTTGCAGGGGAAGGTGCCAGGAGTGGAGGTTGGGTTGGTGGGGGGTGTGGACCTGACAAGGGAGTCACGGAGGGAGTGGTCTTTTCGGAACGCTGATAGGGGAGGGGAGGGAAATATATCACCTTGTCTCAGTCAAATCCCTCGAACTCAGCACCGCCTTCCTAACCTGCAATCATCTTCCTGACCTCTCGGCCCCCACCCCACTCCGGCCTATCACCCTTACCTTGACCTCCCTCCACCTATCGCATTTCCAAAGCCCCTCCCCCAAGTCCCCTCCCTACCTTTTATCTTAGCCTGCTGGACACACTTTCCTCATTCCTGAAGAAGGGCTTATGCCTGAAACGTCGATTCTCCTGCTCCTTGGATGCTGCCTTATCCATTATACTCCTTGCATTGAAATAAACATATTTCAGCCCACCAGCCCCATTGTGTTCATTCGCCTGTCCTTGCCTATCCTTCCTCCCCATTTGTCTCCGACTTTGTTGTCCAATTCAGGTGGCAGATGCTGTGAAATTACACCTTCTTATGATTATGGCACTAGCCTGCAAATCTGAAATACCATCTTTTCTCTTGTGTCTTTGAGGATGCATTCAGGTGGTTCCTGGGTATTAATATGGCCAATCTGCAATGTTGATTAACCCATTCTGCCACATCTTCCACTTGTCTAAATTGAGCCATGTACTTGCCATTTTATCTTGAAGACATCGTGATAGATCATCACAAGTCTTGGCAATTGGCTAAATTATTTTACTAGAACTGGTGGAGAGAAAACCTTAAAAAAAATTCCTACAGATTCCTTTAAATTATTGGTAAATAATTAATAGATAATCACTGAAAAACCAGAGTCAGATTCTACATGTGTGTACACTTTAGGTATCAACATATACATGAATATTTACAATATTTGCTTTTTCACTAGAACAACTGAACTCTGGACTCATTGCAGGATAATCAAAATATCAGTTACATCTGTTTAACTAAATTAATTGTAAAAACATAAGATGTATTTTTCTTATTCAGTGAAGCCTTAAAGTTGAAAGCGTGATCTAGTTATAATGTGTTAAAATTGCAGAATAATTTACCTACCCATCAATCAAGGCAGTAGTTTTCATTAACTGCTCAGCTCTCTCTTGATAAGAAGGTATAGTTGTATATTTTTCAAAACACTGCATTAAACTCAGCAACACTAGGATATCCAGATATTTTAGCAACATTTCTACAGAACTTTTAACATTGCTCAGAACTAAAAGTTGCTCCTCGATGTCTGAACTTCCTGTTAAGGTGTTGGACGTTTTTAAACAATGGTTTTCTGCTACAGGAAACAGTTCCTTTGTATTTCTTGGCAACACAAAAATAACAGGCTCAAATGGCATATCCTGTCAATGTACATTATGCTTCTACATATAAAATCAGATGGGTTGCAACACAAATTTAATTGTTTTTGATCAAGCAGTTGAGGAATGATATTTCTGCTCCTGCAAATAGTTTCCTGCTTTCAAGACCCTCTTTGTCAATTTTCAGAATACACTTGGGAACATACGAACAGGATGCAGCCATTCAACCCCTCAAACCTGTTTAACCTTTCAATGAAAGCATGACTAATCTGTGGTCTCACTCCATATGCTTGCCTTTGACCCATAAGCCTCTCAAATTTACAATTAACTCACTCAGCATCCATGGCCATTGTGAAAAAGAGGCCCAAACATCTACCGTTTTTTTAGTGTAGAATTGCTTTTGAATATCTATTCTGAAACAATTTGACTATGCTCCCTAGTTCTGGAATCTTCAACTAAAGAAATAGATTACCTACACTGTCTTTTCTTGAACACTTCCATCAGATCACCTCTTAATCTTCTGAATTCTGGAGAAAACAGGCCTAATTTGTAAAATATCTGCTCATAATTTTGAAACATGGATTGCAGAGGTTTTCTTGTAAATATAAATTTTACACTCCAAGGCCAATATATCCTTCCAAAAGTGAAGTGCTCACTCTGCTCTCAGTACTCCAAGTGAAGTATAACCAGCTTTTTGTACAACTAACATGGAAATTGGAGAACAGAAACAGTCCCTTTGGCCCATCATGTCTGTGATTAACTCCTGCATCCTTGTTCGCCAGTCCTCCGGATAAAAAGACCTGCACCCATTAGCTTATTATTTTCTGTACCGTTCATGACATTTTAAAGATCTATGCACCTAAACCACCAAGTCTCTTTGGACATCCACTGCATTGTGGGCAGCACGGTGGCACAGTGGTTAGCCCTGCTGCCTCACAGCACCTGAGACCCGGGTTCAATTCCCGCCTCAGGCGACTGACTGTATGGAGTTTGCAAGTTCTCCCCGTGTCTGCGTGGGTTTCCTCCGGGTGCTCCGGTTTCCACCCACTGTCTAAAGATGTGCAGGTCAGGTGAATTGGCCATGTTAAATTGCCTGTAGTGTTAGGTAAGGGGTAAATATAGGGGTATGGGTGGGTTGCACTTTGGCGGGTCGGTGTGGACTTGTTGGGCCGAAGGGCCTGTTTCCACACTGTAATGTAATGTAATTTAATTTCATATTATCCAGAAAGTACCCCAATCTCTTTCTTTGGCCTAAATGGATAATCTCACACTTACTTACATTGAATGTCCTTCTTGTCCTTTGTGATTTTGTGTGACCTTTATATACTTCACGATTTAACAATTCACAAAGATTTCAAATAAATTTTGCGAAGGATTTTCATGTCTATCATGTGGATGTTGGTGAATGAGATGAACAGTGATGAGATAGATGAAGAAAGCAGCACTTAAATTCTCTAAAATCAGCTCAAGTATTCCTATAATTTGTGTTTCAAAATTTTAGTGTATTATTTTGTACAACACTAATGTATGCTTTCAAATACCGTCTTACATTTATTGCATTAAGTTTCTGCCAAGTTTCAAAACTCAGGAATAAGCACTTCTGTCAAGTTAGCTGATGTCACCAGGATTTAGTACGTGCCAAGTGCTTCCAATTTCGGTTTATAACATTAGTACCTCCCGTGGAGCTGTGAAACAGCAGGACACACAGGGTCAGATGACATATAAAACTTTTGAAAAAAGGCTTAGGACACAAATGAAACAAATCAGACATGTCATTCTCACTGGATACATGAAAACATTTTATAGTTAGGAATAGCATTCAAAAATAAATTGCTTCTTAAAACCAGCTTTTAGTGTAGGGCAAAAATTATTAAATCTAGGTCCAATATTGCAACAGAAATGACATTTAGATTCAAATTTTGGTTTCTATGCAGGAATTTTCAATGTGGGTACATGTGTTTTGACCAAAGTAGAATGGAATTCTTTTTGCCCCACTTACAATTGCATTTTACCAACAGGTTTATCAATCTCGCACTCTTCAAGCTGTGTGCAAAGCCAGCTACAAAAATTATAAAAAGGTATAATTTTAAGTATAATAGGTAACAAAGCTTTTGAACAGTTGCAGCCAAATTCAACAACCAGGTCAAAGTTGATGGACAGAATTAAACTAAGCAGTTAAAGGAATGAGAAACAAAGAGATATGAGAACGGAGTTGGTATGTTGAATTGGGACCACTGGTAAAGGAGAATAAATGATGACATGTCCAGTTGGGCTAACTGGCTTCTTTCCATGCTAAGTAATCCTATGGTCACAACACAGACTTGAATAAGCAGCACTTAGCTCTTTCTCAACTGGAAAACAGAACTGCATTTGGAGACAACATTATGGATGAAAAACACAAACTAAATAAAATATATCCTGTTCATTTTTTAAGACAAAGATTTATTACCAAATTACAAATGGTACATTGAGTAAACATAATAGATGACAAACATTACAAGTAAAATAAATTAATGTTACACAACATTAAGTAGAACAATAATTACAGAAGTACTACAGGTCTGGTTTTATTAACACAGAAAAACTTGATCAGTTCTACCGTAAGAGATCCAAAGAGCTTTTGGCATTAAGGCATGCAGCTTAACGTGCAGATCAAACTTGGATACACATTCCTACACGCTCACACTCATACAGTCCTATTGTTAAAAGATACTTGTCAGTTTTCCAAAATGCTTTGGCTAACAAAATGTTTTAGTGTAATTGATGACATGTATTCAAAATAATTCTTTAATATCAAATGGCATGTATGTTACATCTACTTATAAGTTTCTGTATCCATTTCAGGTATCAAATTTTAAACTTTCCTTGTAGAATCATGGATGTTTAACAATTATATATTATTTTAACTAAGTGCTCTCAAAATGTCCACATATGGTACCAGTAGCCACCTTATGAAACTTTCATTTAATATCTTTCATAAGTTTTGGAAATACAGTTATGAGCATAGAAATACAAAACAAAAACATAATGTGATAAGAGAAACAATAACAGAAATAAAAAATACATTTTGTAAGAGGTTCTAAAAACTGCAGACTAAACCTTTAAAATTAAATGCATTAATGTCTCACAAAAGTAAGTTTTCCTTAGCCTTGCCTGTGGCACGATCACCCAAAATAAACCGGTGTAAAGTATGATAGCAAGCAAACTGCAAGCTACCCACAATGCAGAGTATTTAAAATTTCAGTCAACCTTGCGTTAATTCAGGTTCACAGTGGAAGTACTTGCACAGCTGAATCCAGCTTAAAGAGGAACAAAAAACTTTGAATACAGATCCTGTTATTCCTTCAGCTCCTAAACCTTGGAACCATAATTTACTCTTAAATACATGGAACTTTATACAAACAGCTGTTGAAGCAATTATTTTATTTATCTCTAATATTTTCCTTCTGATCTCTTAGAATGTCCGCAACCTGTGAAAATCATTTCAGTCACCACAAAATGTAAAGTAGGTGAATAATGTTGGCTTACTATGGCTTTAATTTCTCTAATCAGTAAGAGAATTTATGCAAGATTGTGAAATTTTACCTATGTAAGCACAGACATTCTACAGTATGTCACCTACTGTACATTTATTAAGCTGGAATCTCAATCATTAACATCAATAGGACGTTGCCTTATGTAAAAACAGTGTGAAACAAGCACAATGGATTCAGTTTCTAAAAAACCTTAGTTTCATTCATGTTGTGAACTGAAACCAAATCAGTTCTTTCTTGGTTTGCAAGTAGCCTAAATAATTATGCATGCACTACATAAATAATCAGTACAATTGGGCAAAACTAGAAACTTTTCAGATTCATTCACTTTGTATGCAATGTGAACAAGGCATTACAAATTCTCATATCAGCAGTTTGGATGTTATCGTTATTGCTCCCCATTGTCTTTCAAATAACTGCAAGTCCATTACAGCTTCACAATATTCTTCCAACCACTGCTAGGTTTTAGAATATCGAAGAAAGGATGAACCCAGTAACTACAAGACAGTCGGTTAGTTTTACCATGATGGCTTACGAAGAATTGTAAAACTAAAGGCAAATTTCAACACAATAACCGTTGCATTTTTTTTTCTAAGTAAAAAAGAAAGTGATGAATGTTAACAGTATGTTTGCCTCGGCAATATCAAATGCACAGAATATTCAGTACAAATTTATCTTAGAAAAAGCAAACATATCCTCACTCAAACCACAATCTTTATATTTTAAAAAAGATACCAAATTCATGTGGAAGTGTTTGGGAAACCTCTTCTTATCAGTTGACAAATACTAAGCACCCTGACAGTTACAATTGAGACACATATCTCCCTTACTTGTTTGTGGTAAGTTTCAGAAGGAAGACAACAAACTGGTTCTTCTGGCAATTTTCACAATCCCAATACCATTTTGGCCGAAGACATGCATGGAGATAAGGATGTCTTTATATTTCTCAAAGACACTACTGGGTGTAAATAGCAATATTTCCTAGTAGATATTTGAATTTTAAATAGATTTTTAATGTTTAAGTCATAGCTGATAAAATTAATTTATTGCCCAAACTAAACAGAAATTCAGAGTTCTAAAAACTGAAGTTCAAAAATGAACAGTAAATTCAAAATTCTTAACTATCATTTAGTCACAATATCTGTATTAAACCAATATATTTAACTAATTATAAAATCATTGTTACATTTTTCAAATTCTATTCACGTCAATGCTCATGTCTGTTATAAGTAAATTCAGTTTTATATCTTCAAATACATTGCTAAATTTTACATGGATTTCCTTCAAACTCAGATGGACAATTTTAGATGCAAGTTGAATTGTAGCAAGGTACCTTTTACTGCTTGTTCAACTTATATAATTCAGTGCAATATTTCTTGTAAAATTAGTGAAATCATAATTTTAAGCAGTAAAATCAATAATTATAACCGTTTCAAGTCAAATTACTAATATTTATTTTTACATAAGTGGCCATCTCTATTACCAAAAACTCAGGACAAACCTCTGAGTAAATGGTTCCATAATTATGATCTTATTGAAGATGATTTGAATAACTTCCACTTGTGATACAACATATTAAAATAGCAATTTTGTATACACTCTAAGTGTAGATCTCAAAGCCTGGGCATTTCAGTTTGCAGGATCATAATCCTTGTGAACATTTGCAAACTTTAAATATGCATCTGAACCAAAGGGTAAAATAAGTTAGCAGTTTTCCATTCCTCCAACAAAATAGGTTTTAAAATGTCAGTGCATGCTATGTTTGGAACAAAGCCAGTTTTCTGATCCCTTTGAAATAACTCAACAGCATAGTTGTATGGAACTTCAAAGATAATCTGTCTACAGTAAAATTAGGTATTCATGGAACACAAAAAAACCCACAAGATTAAAGCATGATGTCTTCTGAAGATGAACAACATGTTAACTTGCTTGTCTGAAGAGGCTTTATTCATTTCCATTTGCACTGGGTTGTAAAGCACATACCTGAAACTCTCATGTTTCAAGTCAGCCTGCCATCGTTCTCAAAAAGAGAAAAACCTGTGCAGACTTTGGCAAGACCATTTCCCCAGAAAATTACTGTATGACACAGAACTTTGAACAAAACCTTTGTTCAAAGACTAAATTCATATTATTACTGAACAAGGTAAAAGTTTTCATTCTGCAACCCCTTCACGTACAGTGATATGATTACAAAATAGCACCATAAGCAAAGTGCATTGTGAATACAATAACTTCACTGCATGTAACAGCTTATAACTACAGGCATAAATATTAAAAAAACTTCAATAAATACAGAAATATTATCTGTACCTAAAGCACCAGTATTTAGGACATGGTGCAGGACAGTATAGGAGAAATGAAATATCAAAATGATCCTCGCACATCTTCTTGCACCTAGGTTACTTATATGCAAGATATTACTTGTAATATGTTCTGAAAAGGGTGACAACAGTAATCTTTACACCATTTAAAAAGGGACTAAAATCATGTTTTGAATTGTTGACATTCACGGTTTGTTCAATAGTTTATCTCATGACCCTTCTATAAAGAGGCAATTTGTTTTGTAAATATAGCTTCTCCAGGTTGATTTAGTCAGAGCCACTCTGTTCAGGTTGGGAGCAGTGGTCCTTGTTGAGGATAATGTTAATGATCTCACCCTCATGTTCCTTCATATGATCCATCAATAGCTCTTTACTGGTGGATTCAAAACCACAGATACAGCAACAGAATAACAGCACACAGTACTCCATGCCAGCACGAATCTGACTCCCAGCCTTTCCTGGTGTATCAGAGACATTTAAGTCTGAATTCAATTTCTGGCACTTTTCGGGGCCTTTGGTTTCATCAGTAATGAGGCTCACTGCCTCTGGAGCTGAGGGAGGCTTATCAGAATTTGTAGAAAGAGGATGAAGTGATGGTGACGATGATGATATTTCTTCAACATCCTCATCTGCAGGTTTTCGCTGGAGGTCTTGACACCTTATATAAGTTAGATGCATGCATTATTTTACATAAAATAACTTCACCATAATATAATGCAAACAAAAAAAATGTTTTAAATACCTCGTTGGACATGCTATAACTCTTCTATGACAAGAGGGAGCTGTACCCAGACATTTAGCCCAGAAATAGAAAGGCTAGGATAATGTGTACCATTGTTTGTACTATATTTATTGCATTCACATCTGGTAACATCTGTCCTTTCACATTTTAAATACGATTTTCGTATTCATGCAAGTCTGACATATGTAATGGCAGAATTTAGCCACTGGGTGACAAGCTGGAGCAGTTAGCTTTCTTCCCCTCATGAATTGGTGGAAAACTGGATTTGTCCTCATGTTTCCTCCTCATAGACCAGAAGCAATCCTTACAACATTTACTTTAACCACTGTTTTTACAACTCAGTTCCTTTCAGGACTCAGGCAGCAATGCAGGAGTAAAAGATCTAAGGTTAAGCTCCCCAGTTTGTATTTACCCTTGACATCCACTTCCATTAAACAAATCACACATAGCCATTCTGTAGATGCTACATCAGTTGGCTGCGTCAACCAAAATGTGACGAGCTGAGTGAAGTGAATTGGCCTGATATGATGGCCTTTGGGTCCTTGAAAACAGAACCCACCTGCAGTGCTTGCCTGCTGGAATGAACGGTTCACTACAACTTGAGTGTTTAGCCCCAGGTTCAGTTGACAAAAATTAATTATTTAACTTGAAATTCAGTAGGATCTCCAGCTGTCATCTTCCCTTTTGGGTAGAAAATTGTACTTGATATCTTGGAGGGAAAACAAGGTGTCTAAACAGGTTACAGGAACAGATGACCTGGGGTAAATGTGCATAAATTACTGAAGGTGGTAAGGCAAGCTAGGAAAGTACTATAAAGCCATGCAGAATCTTGACTTTTTTTTAGTAATTAGAGGCAGAGATTACAAAGGATAATTCCACATCAACTGCAGCATTGTGTCCAATTCTGGGCACTGCACTAGATTTTTCAGATTTAGATATACGTTTTAGGGAGGATGTAAAGGCTTCAGAGAATGTTTATGGATACAGTTGCAGAAACAAGAGCCTTCAATATGTGGATGGACTGGGGGAATTGAGGCTGAGAGAAGAAGGATACAGAATGAAAGTGATGACAAAAGAATCAAAGGGACATGAAGGGTTAAAAAGCACTTTTCACATGTTGAGCAGTTAAGACCTGGAATTGACTACCTGAAGGGGCAATGCTGGCAGACTTAATTGAGACTTGAAAAGAAAGTGGATAAGCATATGAAGGGAAGAAAAAAAAAAATGGGTATGGAGCAAGGGCAGGTGAGTGGGATGAGCTGAATGGCTCTTCCACAGACTAGCTTGGGCCAAGTGGTTAAATGGTTCCCAGCTGCACTGCATCCACTCTATGAGGGCCCTATCTAAAATCTCTAATCCTCAAATCTACAATAAAATCATATATCGAATGATTAAAGCTTCCTCTCCCAGGAGTGAAAGGAGGACATCTACTGATCTCCTCACTTCCTCCTCGCCTTCATGAGAGAGCGAACAGAAAGTGAATGCATGGGGCAAGTGAGTCTGCATTTTCTTCTCCTTGATGTTCATAAAAATAAAATCTTTAAGAAAGGCAGATTATGGTCTCCCCTCCCAAAAGGCAACCCTCTCTTCTTCTACAAGACCATAAATATAAACTCTTATTTTTCCAGCACAGTGTGACCTAGCATTGACAATTATTCACATTATAAATGATTAAACAGCGCTTTGTCTAATCACAATTTGAAGCTGCTCAACAAATCACAGTTAAATCAAATTTCCACAAAACAAATATTAACAAATTAAAGCCTTCTACTATTAATAGATGTATGCTCACCTGCTGCTTTGAGAAATGGCTTCATTTATGGCCTTATTCACCTGTTCATAATTATAATTTTGATCACTTGCATGTTTCCACATATGGGATTTCAAAGATGGAGGATGGCTACACACATAACCACATAGAGAACACCTATCAACAAACAAAACCAGAACACAATTACATAAACTAATCCATGTTTAAGGTTCATACAGACAATTACATAAAATAAACCAGATATAGTGACATGGCTTCATAGGTACAAAAACAAGTCTTGTAAAGAGAGTCACAAATCAAACTGCAATCTTGATTGAAATTCAAATTAGTCCATTGGCACTGGCTAAGTTGGCTTTTTGACAGGAAGCTCAACCAGTCTAGTCAAAAGTTGCCTCTCACAATGTGACTTTTAATTTTCAGATCTTTTCTTAAAGAATTTTTCTGAACCCCAAAAATACAACAAAAATCATACAATATAATTAATTTGGTATATGAAATGATAAATCCATTTAAATTTGATCTTTGATTACCATATTTAAATATATTCTGACATTTAAACTACTCACCAACAAAAAAAGGGAAAGTAATTAAAAATCTCTTAAAGCTAGTAAACATATTTCAGCAAATTGCATTAGCATTTAGGAGTCAGAAGAACTGATTTTTCAGCAATTAATGTAATTATATGCAAATATATGCATTCTTCTACCCATCATTAGCTGCATATGTCTACTTGTAACATACCCAAAACTGGACTCTAACTAACTATTTTGGCAGCATCAATGTTAAAGAATCTGCATAAAAATACATATATTGTACAAGCCATCCCTCCATATACATAGTCAAATTTCAAAATATAATTTAAATTACTGAAAGCAGCAGATAAGTATTGTGAATGCACAGAACATTTGGTACTATGTTAAATGCTCTTTAGGTTGAGATGTTTAGCACATTCTCTTCAACAGAAATCTAAAAACCAGATCCAGAATTGAGAATGTTACACCAAAAGCCTACTCAGACACTGACCCAAAAACAACAACTTTTGTTACTTAAATGACAAAGCACTAATGAGGAAATGGAGACCACCTCATAACTCTAGAACAGGACGATCATAGAAAAGTACCTCAAAATATTTTACACATCATCACTGAATCAGCAGTAATGTTTGCTGAATCAGATGCATTGTCAGAAACATTCAAGGCTATTGCAAGTATTACTAGATTAGCATCACGAATGGACATCATCCTTAAATGTGGAAAAATAATCAACTGTTGATTTGGCTGGGATCTGATGATATCCAAACCGATCAAAACAAAAATTAACAAAGTAACAATTACTTGGATTTGATTATTTCAACCACTTCTTCACTTCCTTAAATTCTCCAGCAGGGCAGCTCCTTGAAACTCAAAATGGAATAATCTATGTTATGGGAGCTAGGCTACCTACTGGGTCACAGGTGAGAGCAAACCATGTACTGACTTATCTTCAAACTAGCCTGTGGTTTAGTGAACTTCATATTTAAATACAATTTCTTAGAATAAAACAAATATTTATTCACCAACAATTACTGAATTGCTTTAGAATGTACTTACATTATGACCATGTCAGGTTACCATAAATACTTCAACAAATATGAGCACACAACAATTAACTGACAGAATTTTTCACCAAGATTCCTTATTCTTTAATAAAACAAACTGGATTGTATATCAAGAATCACCAAAGAAAGTAAATAGCATTTAAGGTAATAGCTTAGAAAGGTTTATAAAGGTTTTGGATGTAGGTTTGCTCGCTGAGTTGGAAGGCTCATTTCCAGATGTTTCATTACTCTACTAGGTGACATCTTCAGTGGGCCTCAGGTGAAGCAATGCAGAAAATCCCTGCTTTCTATTTATATGTTTGGGTTTCTTTGGGTTGGTGATGTTATTTCCTGTGGTGAAGTCACTTCCTGTTCCTTTTCTCAGGGGATAGTAGATGGGGTCTAACTCGATGTGTTTGTTGATAGAGTTCCGGTTGGAATGCCATGCTTCTAGGAATTCTTGTGCGTGTCTTTGTTTAGCTTGCCCCAGTCGAAGTGGTGTCCTTCCTCATCCGTATTTGAGGATATTAGTGAGAGAGAGTCATGTCTTTTTGTGGCTAGTTGGTGATGACAAAAGTGTCAACTATGTAGTGGACTCAGAGTTTGGGTTGGATGGTTGGCAGAGCTGTTTGCTCAAGTCTCTGCATTACTGCCTCTGCTAAGAATCCTGATATCGGAGATCCCATGGGTGTTCTGTTTGTCTGTCTGTAGGTTTTGTTGTTGAAAGTGAAGTGGGTGGTAAGGCATACGTCCACTAGCTTGAAGATATTCTCCTTGTTGAATTCCTGAAGACCAAAGATACTAAGATAGAAGAGGATGAAATAATGGTCTCCTTTGATGTAACAGCCTTGTTTACTTCAATCAACATTAACCTGGCCAAGGAAACACTGACTACACTATTAGAAGACCCGAAGACGCATACACCAAACACCACTAACTTAATCAACAAGGAGAATATCAAGCTAGTAGACCTATGCCTTACCACTCACTTCACTTTCAACAACAAAACCTACAGACAGACAAATGGAACACCCATGGGATCTCCAATATCACGGTTCTTTAACCTGGCCAAGGAAACACTGACTACACTATTAGAAGACCCGAAGACGCATACACCAAACACCACTAACTTAATCAACAAGGAGAATATCAAGCCAGTAGACCTATGCCTTACCACTCATTTCACTTTCAACAACAAAACCTACAGACAGACAAATGGAACACCCATGGAACTCTGGGTCCGCTATGTGGATGACACCTTTGTCATCACTAAATGAAACAAATTAGAGGAAACCTTCAAGACCATCAATAATACCCGTACTGGCATAAAATTCACTAAAGAGGAGGAAACCAACAACAACTGCCATTCCTAGATGTCACAGTAGAGCGAACAGCCAATGAAGAACTTCAAACCAGCGTCTACATAAAAACAACACATACAGACCAAATATTGAACTACAGAAGCATCATCTCAACACCCACAAACGAAGCTGCATCAGAACATTATTTCAACGAGCCAATACAGACACTGCAGCACAGGGGAACTATGCAGAGCACAGGAAAATCACTTGTACCATGTATACAAAAAGAATGGGTACCCAATGAACACAGTCCACCGATTTCTCAGCAACAAACCCAAACAAGCAGACAAAACGTGTCCAGAAACCCTAGCCACTCACCCCTACATCAAAGGCATCTCGGAAATGACTGCCAGACTACTCAGACCCCTTGGCATCATGGTAGCCCAGAAACCCACCAACACAGTAAAACAGCAGCTAATGAACTTGAAAGACCCTATACAGACAACAAGCAAAACTAATGTCATTTACAAAATACTGTGTAAGGACTGTAACAAACAAGTAGAAAACTAGCCACCAAGATACATGAACACCAACTAGCCACAAAAAGACATGACCCTCTCTCACTAATATCTTCACATACGGATGAGGAAGGACACCACTTCGACTGGGACAACACATCCATCCTAGGACAAGCCAAACAAAGACACGCACGAGAATTCCTAGAAGCAAGGCATTCCAACCAGAACTCTATCAACAAACACATTAAGCTAGACCCCATCTACTATCCCCTGAGAAAAGGAACAGGAAGTGACATCACCACAGGAAATAACATCAACCCAAAAAAACCCAAACATATAAATAGAAAGCAGGAATTTTCTGCATTGCTTCACCTGAGGCTCACTGAAGATGTTACCTAGTAGGGTAATGAAACATCTGGAAATGAACCTTCCAGCTCAGCGAGCAAACCTACATCCAAAACCTCAACCTGAGCTACAAATCTTAGATTAGATTCCCTAGAGTGTGGAAACAGGCCCTTCGGCCCAACCAGTCCACACCGACCCTCCGAAGAGTAACCCATCCAGACCCATTTTCCTCTGACTAATGCACCTAACACTATGGACAATTTAGCATGGCCAATTCACCTGACCTTCACATCTTTGGATTGTGGGAGGAAACCGGAGCACCCGGAAAAAACCCACGCAGACACGGAGAGAACGTGCAAACTCTACACAGACAGTTGCCCCAGGCTGAAATCGATCCTGGGACCCTGGTGCAGTGAGGCAGCAGTGCTAACCACTGAGCCACCGTGCCACCCCTTCTCAAAACTCACTATTTATAAAGGTGCACATGACCTTCCAAAACTTGCATTCCCTTAAATTCCTGCTCTTCATCAAGACTCAAATCACTGGGATTTGTCCATCAGCAGTTAGCTCAGCAATCCTCCAATTTTGTATGAATAGGTTGTGGTTATGGACTCTTCAGTTCTTTACTGTGACTTTGGGCATACATACTTTGATCCCCAGTCCATTCCAACAGTTTCAGTACAGCTTGCTCCAAACTAACTAACTATTCAAGCTGCTTACTTTCTAGCACATGGTTCTGAAAAGATCATTGTAGATCTCTGCCACTACCTGCAAGGTAGAACAAATCTTCTGGTTGATTTTCTCTACATTATACCCAAACTGAATTGCCTGGTTCTGTTAGCAAATAACCAGGCAGATTCAACAAAAGAAATTCTATCTAAACTTCCATTCTAAATAACTATATCAACAGCAAACAATGTGTTGTTTTGGATGATTTGAAGAAAATCACAAATTATTTTACCTGTGACACAAATCTTTGGTTCTGCAACCCATATGGACAATTTAGATCACTACTAGATTTAATTGCCTCCTCTGCAGATTCCCTAGCTTCATTACAAGCTTTGAGAAGGATAATTCACTGCTCCAGTTTTTCACCATTACCACTCATCTTGCAGGACAAACACAGGCTAGCATTTAAGGGTAATAAATTTCATTTAATTTTCATTTACATCAGAGCTGCTTTTACCAATTTCTCAACCAGATGCTCCTCTTTGCTACAGTTCAAATTTAATTCCTAAAGCTGAAGGTTATGTTCTTGAAAAGGTATAAATTACAAATTAGATTTTCACAACACTTACTTATACTGTTCCAGCAACTGAACAACCTGATGCTCCTGTGGGTGGCGTTTCATATGACACTTTAAGCTGTTCAGGTTTGTTGTTGCAAAGTCACAGCTACTGCATCTGTAAATCGATCATGGTTGAATATGAGTACAGGTCATTCTGCTATAATGTGTTTAGTCATACAAATTTGCTATAACGTGAATGACAAATAGGGGACGCTGTATTTAATGTGCAAACTTTTAAAACATGTGTTGGCTATAGTGTGATCCTATACCAACACTTTAAGTGTTATTTGTACTGTGCACTTCTCGTATAACATGAGGTTGCACAGGACCACAACTATCGCACTATAGAAGAAATGATTGTATGTATCTTTAAGTACCTGCTTAATTATAATACGGTACTGACTTATATTCATGTTATAAGCTAAAGAAGCTTTACTAAAGCTCCTTGTCACTTCCATTATGGCTGCAATACAGATTAGTTCTGTAACAAAGTATTGGAATGGCATTTAATTTTGAAAATATCAGTAAGGTGCCAGGATTAAGGGAATGCAATATTATTTCTTTTACTAAGGAAAGAAACAACATTTAACAAAATTACTGGAATAATTGTTCTTTAGAAATTCAGGAGGACAAAGAGTAGATTTTCAGGTAGCTATTCTGAGAAGGAGTGGAAATGAATTAAGCAATATAAACAAAAAGCAAAACAATTGCTGGAGTTGGAAATTCGAAACATAAAGGCTAAGCTGACCAGATAGCATCTGTGGTGAGAGCAGTTAAATTAACATTTCAACCGTGGGAAACTTCTGTCACAAGTGGTTATCTGGCATTGTTTATGGTTTTGGCACTTTAAGTGGTTAATTTGAGTCTGTACAAAGAGAGGGAGTGGTTTTCTTGCTTTCCTGTGCAGTTGTAACCAGGTGTATGAAAACACTTCGCAACTTCATACAAATAAAGGCAATCTTCTCCCCAATCTTTGGATTCTTACCTCATAGAATTCTTTTTATAATAGGTTTTTCTCAATACACTACGAGGGAATTGCTGAGTGTTGTTTTCTGCAACAATAACTTCTTTGTTGCAATAATTTGTTTTAATAATCAAATAGCAGGCACTAAATTAACTTTAGTCAATGAGGGGGCTTCTTATTACAGACTTTGAACAGAGAAACTACTTTCCTCGGCCCCTTCTCATGTCACACATCTTAGTTTATATTGTAGCAGCAGATTTAATTTAGCTTAAAAACATGAAAATTGCAGAGACCATCATGGGAAAAGGAAGAAGGACTCATGGAGTGCTTCACATAGTATACTGCAAACCTATACAACTTTACTATAAAATACTTGATACAGATCCAACAAATTGCATTTCAGACAATTAGCTGACAATTCATTGCGATAATTATCTGTGGTGCAAGAATTTAAAATCATAAGACTGTGCTGCAGATGGAAAGACAAAAACTACAATTAGAAAGACAAACAATAAAATCCAAATAACTCCTCCTGATTTTTCCTAAGCTTGTTCATTACAAATTACGCAATGCTTGACTGTGTACAATACTATGTTACGATGGGTCACAGAATAGCTGCAGCATAAAGGAGGCCATTCAGTGTCTCATATCAGTGATAGCTCTCTGCAACAACTCACCTAATCCTAAATGTTTTTGCTCAGCTATCAATTTTAGCAAAATCCCACTAGTGGATGGTGGGAAAGAAGAGTACAAGAGAAGGAAAATATCTTGTATTAAAACATATTTATCAGCCATATATACTAACTTATTTTTAATGCTTTTATAAAGAGTTAGTCTTAATAAATGATTAGATACAGTTCTCCTAGTATAGCAGTGCGACTTCCAAATTTATCATTTTACACAAAGTATGTCAAATTTCAATGAGCCAGCAGCCGAGCAATTCTAACTGATGAACAACTTGTGGTAGGTTTGTAATTCAGAATATGACTTTTGCATTGTGTTAGCTAACTTGCATTAACAAAATCAGTGTATCAGTCGGCAAAATGTTAGCAAAACTGAAGCCTATGGCATAAAAAGAACTGGTAGATTGGTGAAAGGATTGATTTAAGGACAAAAAGAAGTGGATTGTTTTTCAGACTGTAGAGAAGTGTGCAGTGATGTTCTCCCGAAGGGCATTAGGTTTCTGCACTTACAAGAATTACTATTTATTAGAAACAGTTTTAACTAAAGGTAGACATATATGAACAGTTGAAATATCTCTTTATTAGTTAAAAGTCTAACCCCATTATAAAACTCTTTTTACACACACACACACACACACAGAAAGACTCTGGATAAAAAAAAAAGGAGTCTTGGATAGCAAAAAAACTGGAAAGGTCCCTCTCTGCAGGGCTCACTGAGATGATCCCTTTGGCTTGCTGCAACTAGCTGCTCCTTGATCTCTCTTCTCCAGATACTTTCATTTGTTCACAGGAGGCACAGAACGAATGGTTTACAATACATCTCTGATGCATTGTTAAAAACAACATCTTAATGCAACAGATGTCGGACAATAAACAGGCTTTATGTATTTTTGCTGCAGAGGAAAGCACATCACTCTCTCTTCCAGTCATCCAACAGCTTCTAGCCATATCGTTCATGCACACAAGCTGTTCAGCTACCGCATAGGATCACAGATGTGTTATGGCATAGGAGGCTATTCAGTGCACCATGCTCAATAAATGAACACCATTACCTCTTGTCAATCTCTAGCTTTATCCCCACACCCTTACACACTACTTCTCTCCAAATAATCATCTGATGCCCTCTTGAATGCCTCAATCGAACCTGGCTCTACCACATTTCTGCGACAGTGCATTCCATATGCTAACCTACTCAATGTGAGATGAAGTTTTTTTTCTCAGATCACCTTCTTTTGCATCACCTTAAATCTATGCTCTCTGTTTCATTCCTTTTACAAGTGGGAACAGCTTCTCTCGATCTACTTTATGCAGCCTGGACATGATTTTGAAAATGTTCATCATGTCTCCTCTCAGCCTTCTTCTCTTCAAGGAGAAGTGGCCCAACCTCTTCAATTTTGCTTCAGAACTGAAGTTTCTCATTCCTGGAGCTATTCTTGTAAATCACTTCTGCCCTCTCTCCAGTGCACCCAGAGCTACACACAATACTGCAGGTGAGGTCTAACATGTTTTATACACCACCTTCTTACCTCTATTAATAAAGCCAAGACCACTGTATGCTTTATGAACTGCTCTTTCCAACTATCCTGACACTTTCATTGATTTGTCCACATGTTCACCAAAGTCCTCCTGTTCCTTTAGAATTGTATCCCCATTTTTACATTGGTAGAAAGAACATTGAAAGACAAAGTGCATCACCTCACACTTCTCTGCATTGAACTTCATCAAATACCTATGTTTCCACTGCACCAACCTGTTAATGTCCTTTTAAGCTCCACACTGCCCTCCTCAGAGTTTATAATACTTTCTAATTTCAGGGTCTTCTGTCCCTTATATACCAAGATCTAGATCATTGATATACTGTATATCAGAAGAACTGGGAGTCAATCACATAGTTGTTGGCGGATAGAAGTACTTGGTCTTCATCCCACAGACCAATTAGCTGAACCTAATTTTGTACACAATTCCTTACTGTCAGTTTGTCTTCAAATTGTTCCACTGGGTGAACAAATAATGGTTTAAACAGCACTTAAAAACAAGCTACCAAAGCAGCAATCCCCTCCACAATTTTCAGATTTTAAAACAGACCTTTTCCCATTCAAAAATACAGAAGCATACAAAGATATGGCTTTTGCAGATTTACTTGATCGGTACCAGTTATGCACATCTTTGGATCAGAGAAGAGTACAAGGTAACTGATAAATTCATTTTGAAAATGAATGATTTTGATTGAGTAAATAAAAAACTATTTTCAGGGGTGGAAAAGCTAGTAGCCAAAGGAGAGATTGAAGTGATTGGGAAAACAAATGTGACAAGAGGAAACCTTCTTAGAGGGCAAGCTAAGGTGACTTGGAATGTACCGTGCTAAAGTGCAGAGGAAGTTCAATATGAACTCTTCATGGGAATCACATTAATACTCAAAGAGAAAAGTTAAGGTCATAGGCAAAGAGCAGGAGAATATAGCTGGTTGGATAGCTCTACTAAACAGTCAACCCAGGCACAATGAAATGAATACATCTTGTGTTGTATCAATGAAAAGCTGGCTCGATGTATTTTGCAAGTTGCACAAACCTGTACGGTCTATCAGAGTTGTGGATTCTTCTGTGGTTTCTCACACCAACATATGTTGAACTTGTGTAGTCACACACATCGCATTTGTACAGCTTCTGAGCTGACAGTATTTCTAGATAAAAAGGAGTTAAAGAATTAATGGTAGAATTGTTGACTGTTTTAACTCTGAATTGCTATACAAGGTCATTAACCAAAATTTAGAAGGACATTTTCCATGATACAGGTATCTTTTAATTACTTAATGCATAAACAATAGTGCTAATGCAGTTCACCAAGTCAAGGTTTGTTTTGTGAGGGATGGTGGTGGTGGTTCATGACAAGTGTGAGCATTCAGAACACAAAGCTGATCAATCATAAAGCTACAAGAATTTTGCTATCATCCTCTCAGATTTTTTTGGGTAATGTTGCCTTTCTGACCCTTACTGAACAAATAGTCACATGTAGTTAGAATTACTTCAGTTAGTAAGCAATTAAAGATAAAGGAATGAAAGTTTATGTGCACATGAAACTTAACTGATAGAATCAAACATCCATGTGCATATATTCCAACATTGATATAAACCAACAAATATGAATAAACTGAGAAAGCGGTCAATAAAATAAAAGCTAAAAGAACTGCAGATACTGTGAGTCAGAAAAAACCCCAGAAGTTGTTGGAAAAGCTCAGTTCTGAGGAAGGGTCACCAGACATTAACATTAACCAAATAAAAGCCTTGAATGGCACTCAGATTGAAAGAGACTTCAATGGAACTATTAAAAAAGGTAGCTGGATGCAAAATTATCAATCACCTTCACTTCTAGTTAGTAAAGTCTGCAAGCCAATTCTCTTCCAAAAGACATAAAAAAGGTTATGATCCTGCTTTTGTGAATGGAAATTAGACTGCCAAAATATTGAAGCCATTACTCCATCAGTGGCTACAACATGAGACTCATACTATTCAGCATTCTGTAGCTGCACTGCTATAGCAGACTGAAACCTAAAGCTGATGCATGTACATGAAATGCATACATTGAAACAAGTAAACACTTTTCATTGCTTATAACATCTTAAGATAGTTCATTCTCTCAGCATTTGTATTTTGGAAAACATATTATGCAGTGGGATACCCAATAAAAATTAATAAAGGGATTTACTAATTTTTTTTTAAGATTAGATTCCCTACAGTATAGAAACAGGCCCTTTGGCCCAACAATTCCACATTGACCCTCCGAAGAGTAACCCATCCAGACCCATTCCCCTACCCTATATTTACCCCTGACTAATGCACCTAAAACTATGGGCAATTTAGCATGGCCAATTCACCTAACCTGCACCTGGAGGAAACCCACGTAGACATGGGGAGAATGTGCAAACTCCAAACTGACAGTCGGCCGAGGCTGGAATCGAACCTGGGTCCCTGGCACTGTGAGGCAGCAGTGCTAACCACTGAGCCACAGTGCTTCCCTATATATTGCAGATTATTTATATGAATTGGAAGGGGAGTGATCTCAAGGCCACTGATCATAATTATGTAGAGGATAATGATCATTAACACGTATAAAGTCATCCTTTGAGCTTATGCAATTATGTTATTTAATCCACAGCATTTATATAAGCTGTTCTGCTATAACATGTGTTTTGTAATGCAATTGATGAATTGGGAATGCTGTTTCTAAAGCATGAACTTTAAAAACGTGTTGGCTGTAACATGATTACATTGTCAACATTTTAAGCATTGTTCCTAAAGTGCAATTTTTCTTTCAGCTGGGGTTGCACAAGAACCCAACCATGGTGTTATATAAGAACTACCTGTATATTTAAGTCAGCTGTTAGAGCGTCCTTTCAGCGCTTTCAAAAAAGGAGATTTATTTCATGGCTTGGAAACAGCTGACAGACAAGAATAAGCCCCCTTACAAACTCTTTCTAGGACACTGAGTGTGCTTAATCAACCCAGCACAACACTGATGCTGATATTTACAGGTGGTGATAATACGTGTCAGCTGCTGGCAAATCCAGAAACTCAGTTTGCAAAGGTCTCATTGAATTTAAGGGCAGAATGTTATTAGAACTGACACTGAAAGAACCATGAACGCTGTAAATAGAAGCAAAAACATAAGTTGCTGGAAAAGGACCTTTCTGAGAAAGTGTCAGCAGACCCAAAACGTTAATACTGATTTCTCTTCACAGGTGCTGCCAGATCTGCTGAGCTTTTGCAGCAACTTCTGTTTTTGTTATTAGAACTGTTCTTTTACTTCCATTCCCACCAGACTGAAAGACTGTCAGGCTATTGGAGATTATGATGTGAAGGGAAGAGGTATGTGGAATAAGTTTTGCAGGGAAAGTGAGGGCATCTGGAATGCTGGAGGGGAGGGGCTATCTGTAAAGTACAAGCAAGTTGGTGCGGGCCAGAAATCTCAGGAAACAAAGGAGAACCATGTGGAGTTTAAATAATCTCGTAAGGTTGAAAACTACAACGTGTGAGTGAGAGACCAAAAATAGGAAGCAGACCCGTTCCTATTGGTCCACAAGTACTGCTGTAAGAGTACTTAAGTGCTCACTTTGACAGCTCCTGCCTTACTTCACCTGCCCTGGTGAATCAGACCAGCACATGAAAAATTTAAAAAGTATTTGAATCTGAGATATTGAGGTTTATTAACGTATGGAAATAAACAGCCTGTCCAAGTAACTTGCCTGGACAAGCCCAAACCCATCTAAATTAATCCGTAAATAGGCACATTTGCAGTGGATTGTAGTTTATGTTTCACGTAATATAACAATTTAACAAACACTTTACCCCAACACTACTCGGCCCATCTCACTGATTCTGCTGGACAAGAAAAGACTATGAAATACCTAGATATAAGGTTTGAAATACTGATTGACAAAAACAGACAGATATTATTTTGCCAAAGGCTAAGAAAGTTTATCACTGTTGAAAGACCGCCAGGAAAAAAAACTTTGCAGAGGTAATTTGCTTCCAATTTAGACACCTGCACCCTTTTCCAACCATTGAGTAAGTACATGAATAAAAAAGGTTTGGAAGGAATTGGCTAGAAACAGGCAGGTGGGACTAGTTTAGTTTGGGATTATGTTTGGCATGGACTGGGTGAACTGAGGGGTCTGTCGACTATGTCTAAAAGAACAGATGGCTGAATGGAAAGCAGGTCATAAGTTCAGAAACAAAGTTTCTTCATTTCACCTACAGCTTCAAGAGAAATCATCTAATACCTCTAATTTTATTGTATATTTTATGTGCATAAATATAATTATAAATATTCACATTACCTTCCTGTGTGCTTTCAGTTTCCCCATCTCTACTACAGTCAGTATTCTCATCATTTGTTGAGGAAATGTGAGAGGGGCCATGTTGCTCACACTCATGGTTCCGGAGCTGGTTCTGTCAGAAAGACGCTCAGAATGTCAAAGTAGCAATAAGCCATCTACTGTGTCACAAAGCTGGTTTCTGTTTTCTAAAAGCTGTTCCTTTTCTTAAGGATTCTGTGTCCTTTTTTTTCCAGAGGGTTTGTGAACATCTCTGTGTCAATTAGACTGGTTTGGTACAGAGATTAAAGAGTATTGAGAGGCCTTTTTGTTTATATATAAACAGATAAGACTTCAGGCCAAAATGGTCATGTGAAGTGACCTGTATAATGAAAGGGGAGTGGTCAGCTCTCGAGCTGAGCAGTTTAGCTCAGTCCAGAACTGTTTGGGAGTTCAGCAGTAAGCTGTGTGGAAACAAACCATTTCACAGAGCAGCAAGGAGAGAGGGCAGAGAGAAGCGAGGGCAGAGAGAAGTGAGGGCTGCTGGGAAGGGTAAGTTTTCCTACTTAAAAGGGACTTACCTCGGGAGCTGGGCCTCCATTTTTACAGAGTGACGAGAAGCGAGGGCTGCCGGGAAGGGAGAGCGTGAGAACTGGTTTTAAAGGAGCAGCAGAAGGAGAGGCCACAGTGAGGTGCAGAGGACTGCTGGGTAAGTACTTGCGCAGTGGCCGAATCCCGAGACACTACACATGTAATGTCTCCCACCCGCCCTCCTTCTCGAACCTAAAAAAAAGGACTCTCATGTGTTGCTAAGTTAAGGTATTTCAATTGATATTTCTTGTGTAATGTGTGATTGATTAAAAGTTTACTATTAGTTGGTTAGTTGAATAAGACCATAGAGAAGTACTAGAAATTATTTAACTCATAAATTTGTATAAATTAATTAAATACATAGGAATGGCTGGATAGGTGATGTGCTGTAGCTGTATGATGTGAGAGCTGGCTGATCCCATTGTGAATGGCAGTGACCACATCTGCAGCAAGAGTTGGTTGCTGGAAGAACTCCGGATCAGAATTGATGATCTGGAATCTGACCTTCAAATACTGAGGCACATCCGGGAAGGGAGAGTTACCTGGATGCTTTGTTTCAGGAGGCAGTCACACTCGGTAGATTAAGTAATTCAATTTCAGTTAGTGATCAGGAACAACAGGGTGTGACTGTAAGTGAGGCAGGTAGGGGGATTCTGAATTCAGGAGTGGAGAAGCCTCAGCCCTTGACCCTGTCCAACAGGTATGAGATTTTTGCTCCCTGTACAGAAGAGGGAAAGAGCTGTGGACAGGATGATCCAGCTGACCAATGCAGAAGGCCATTCAAGACAGGGGTGCAAAAAGTGGTTATAGGGGATTCTATAATTATGGGGACAGATAGTATCCTTTGCAAGTCGGATTGGGAGTCCCACATGGTGTGTTGCCTGCCCAGTGCGAGGGTGCAGTACATCTCCGACTGGCTTGAAAAGATATTGGAGTGGGAGGGGGAGGATCCAGTTGTTGTGGTCCACGTTGGCACTAACAACATAGACAAGGCTAGGAAGGAGGACCTGTTTGGGAGTATTAAGCACAAGGAAGGAAATTGAAGAACAGGTCCTCGAGGGTCATACTCTGGATTACTACCCGAGCCATGTGCTAATTGGCATAGGGATACGAAAGCTAGGGAAATAAGTATGTGTCTAACAGATTGGTGTGGGAAAGAGGGATTCCATTTCATGGGACATTGGCATCAGTTATGGAACCGAGGCGGTCGGTACCGATGGGATGATTTCCACCTGAACTGATCTGGAAGCAGTGTTCTCTCGAAAAGGAGAACTAGGGTGGTCACTAGGACTTTCAACTTGTGAGTTGGGGGAGAAGGGAAAGGGAAAGCAACAGGGACTATGGAGCCAAGTAGAAAGATATGCATGTGTGCAGGGTTTAAGTTCAAGGCAGACTAGGAATGAAGCAAAAACGATGCATAACTTATGACAATTACTAGAGATGTTGGAAATCATGAGGACAAGAAAATTACCATTAAGGTGAATGCTCATAGTATTTGTAACAAAGTAGATAAATTAACAACGCAAATCGTCGTGAATGATTATGATGTGGTAGGCATCACAGATACGAGGTTGCAGGGGTTCAGGACTGGCAGTTAAACATCCAAGGATTTACAATTTATTGAAAAGACAGGGAGGTGGGCAGAGGGGGTGGGGTTGCCTTGTTAGTTAAGAATGAAATTAAATCTATGGCGCTGAATGACATAGGGTCAGATGATGTGCAGTCTGTGTGGTTGGAATTGAGGAACCACAAAGGCAAAAAAACCATAATGGGAATTATGTACAGACTTCCCAGCAGTGGTCAGGACCAGAAGTGCAAGATGTACCAGGAAATAGATAGGGCATGTCAGAAAAGCTAGGTCACGGTGATCATAGGTCACTTCAATATGCAAATGGACTGTGCGAATAATGTTGCAGGTGGATCCAAAGAAAGGGAATTCAAGGAATGCATACAGGATGGCTTTTTGGAACAGCTTGTGATGGAGCCCACAAGGGAGCAGGCTATTCTAGACTTAGTGCTATGTAATGAGCCAGACTTTATAAAAGAGCTTAGAGTAAGGGAACACTTAGGAGGCAGTCATCATGATATGGTAGAGTTCAGTCTGCAGTTTGAAAGAGAGAAGGCAAAATCGAATGTAATGGTGTTACAGTTAAATAAAGATAATTACAGGGGCATGAGACAGGAACTGACAAAAATCAACTCAAAGCAGAACCTAATGGGGAACACAGTACAGCAACGAAGGCAAGAGTTTCTGGGTGTAATTGAGGACATAGTGCAGAGGTTCATCCCAAAGAAAAGAAAGAGTTTCCGCAGGTGGGGGTGGTGGGGGGGGGGGGAGTTAGACAGCTGACAAAGGAAGTCAGTATCAAAGTAAAAGAGAAAGCCTAAAAAGTGGCCAAGAGCACTGGGAGATCAGAAGATTGGGAAGAGTACAAAGACAAACAGAGGATAACAAAGAGAGAAGGTGAAGATCAAATATGGAGGTAAGGTAGCCAGTGATATTAGAAATGATAATAAAAGCTTATTTCAATATGTAAGAAACAAACGAGAGGAAAAAAAAGTGGAAATTGGGCCGCTCCAAATTGATGCTGGAAGGCTAGTGCTGGGAGATAAGGAAATAGCTGAAGAACTTAATAAACACTTTATGCCAGTCTTCACAGTGGAAGACATGAGTAACAGCTCAACAATTAAGGAGATGCAGGGGGCAGAGTTGAGTATGGTAGCCATTACAAAAGAGAACGTGCTAGAAAAGCTAAAAAAAGGTCTAAAAATTGATAAATCTCCGGGCCCAGATAGGCTACATCCTAGAGTTCTGAGGGAGATGGCTGAGGAAATAGCAGAGGTGCTGGTTATAATCGCTCAAAAATCACTGGAAAGTTCCAGATGATTGGAAAATCGTTGTTGTAACCCCCTTGTTCAAGAAAGACCAAGATAAAAGATGGAATATTATAGGCCAATTAGCCTAAACTCAGTTGTAGGTAAAATTCTAGAATCCATTGTTAAGGATGAGATTTCAAAATTCTTGGAAGTGCAAAGCTGGATTAGAACAAGTCAGCATGGATCTAGTAAGGGGAAGTCATGCCTGACAAAACCTGTTAGAATTCCTTGAAGAGATAACAAGTAGGTTAGACCAGGGAAACCCGCGGATGTTATCTACCTAGATTTTCAAAAGGCCTTTGATAAGGTGCCTCATGGGAGGCTGCTGAGTAAGGTGAGGGCCCATGGTGTTTGAGGTGAGCTACTGGCATGGATTAAGGATTGACTGCCTGACAGAAGGCAGAGAGTTGGGATAAAAGGTTCTTTTTCCGAATGGCAGCGGGTGACAACTGGTGTCCCGCAGGGTTCAGTTTTGGGCCGCAGCTGTTCACTTTGTATATTAACGATCTGGATGAAGGGACTGGGGACATTCTGGTGAAGTTCGCCAATGATACAAAGTTAGGCGGACAGGCGGGTAGTACTGAGGAGGCAGGGAGGCTACAGAAAGATTTAGACAGTTTAGAAGAGTGGTCCAGGAAATGGCTGATGAAATTCAACTTGAGCAAATGCGAGATCTTGCACTTTGGAAAAGAATACAAGCATGGACTGTTTTCTAAACAGTGAGAAAATTCATAAAGTCAAAGTACAAAGGGATCTGGGAGTGCTAGTCCAGCATTCTCTAAAGGTTGACTTGCAGGTTGAGTCCATGATTAAGAAAACAAATGTAATGTTGTCATTTATCTCAAGAGGGTTATAATATAAAAGCAGCGGTGTGCTTCTGAGACTTCATAAAGCTCTAGTTAGGTCCCATTTAGAATACGGAGATTCACATGGATGATCCCTGGAATAGTGGGCCTAACACAAGATGAGCGGCTGAGGATCCTGGGATTGTATTCATTAGAGTTTAGAAGCTTGAGGGGAGATCTAATAGAAACTTACAAGATAATGCATGGCATAGAAAGGATCGACGCTGGGAATCTGTTTCCATTAGGCGATGAGACTAGGACCTGTGGGCACAGCCTTAGAATGAGAGGGGGTCAATTTAGAATGCAAAAGAGGAGACATTTCTTCAGTCAGAGAGTGGTGGGTCTGTGGAATTCATTGCTACAGAGTGCAGTGGAGGCCGGGACGCTAAATGTCTTCAAGGCAGAGATTGATAAATTCTTAATCTCGCAAGGAATTAAGGGCTACAGGGATGTAAGTGGAGTTGAAATGCTTATCAAGGAGAGAGTGAGGACTGCAGATGCTGGAGATCAGAGCTGAAAATGTGTTGCTGAAAAAGCGCAGGTCAGGCAGCATCCAAGGAACAGGAGAATCGACGTTTCGGGCATAAGCCCTTCAGGAATGAGGAAAGTGTGTCCAGCAGGCTAAGATAAAA
>NC_057726.1:34454674-34463618 GCF_004010195.1 Chiloscyllium plagiosum
CTCAGTCAAATCCCTCGAACTCAGCACCGCCTTCCTAACCTGCAATCATCTTCCTGACCTCTCCGCCCCCACCCCACTCTGGCCTATCACCCTCACCTTGACCTCCTTCGACCTATCGCATTTCCAACGCTCCTCCCCCAAGTCCCTCCTCCCTACCTTTTATCTTAGCCTGCTGGACACACTTTCCTCATTCCTGAAGAAGGCCTTGTGCCCGAAATGTCGATTCTTCTGTTCCTTGGATGCTGCCTGACCTGCTGCGCTTTTCCAGCAACACATTTTCAGCTTTGAAATGCTCATCAGCCATGATTAAATGGCGGAGTGGACTCGATGGACCAAATGGCCTTAGTTCCACTCCTATGTCTTATGGTTTTAAACTCTCTCTCTCTTTTTGCCCTTCTAACTTCAACCTGTAAGCACATCTTCCATTTGTACTGGGTTTTAAGGGGAGTTTGCTTTTTGGGACTGTTGTGTACATTCGGAACAGCATAATTAAATCTCGTTTGAATAGCCTGAATTCTGTAGGGGTTCTTTATTCTGTTCTGTGTGTTTCATTGTGTAATTTTGTGAATAAATATTTGGGTGTTTTAAAACTGGTAGTCAACCTAGCTACTTCATTCTGGATAATTTTCACTGTACACTTACCAAGGTAAATTGCAAAGTTATGGTCTGGGCTGCCTGCTTAAGAATGTTCTGAGTGGTCTAGCCTTGTCCATAACAACTGACTGAGATGAAACCAAACTACAAGGAGCCAAAATTAAAAGATGTACTCCTTCACAGAACACTTTAGCAGTTCTTATAGAATAATAAGTTAAAAACTTATAGACAAATTTATCACTTCAAAGTATGCATTAGATGAGATTTAAAAATTCAACAACCCAGATTTTTCAGAAGCAAAACTGAAGTAATCACTGAAAGGCATGAGACCACTTTTCAATGTTAAAATCACCATTTTCTAAATAATGATCAAGATTTTCTTTACACAGCTTAATTAAGCATCCGAATCACAAATAAAATACTGTTAAACATGTAGAACTTCCTTACTTTTTAAAAAGTGAGTGTTTTTTCCAATAAGAGAATAGATTCCCAAACTTACAAATTATTACAATCAAAACTGGGCTTTCAACAGTTTACTGTTGTTTCACTGTATCAGAACTCGAATAATAGTTACTTTAATAAATAACTCTTATTCTACTTTAGTTTCAACGTACACACATTAATTGCAACATATCTAAGTAATTAAAATCAGTGTACCTTATAATAAAATGCTTCACTGCACCTCTTGCAGTGATACATTCTAGTCTTGCAATGGTTTATCATATGACTTTCCAGACTATTGCTATCAGAAGCAATGTGATCACAGATTGGACACTGGTAAGGCTGTCGTTGCCGATGAACCCTTAAGTGCTGTTTAATGTACCCCTTGTTACCACTGCTATAGTGGCAGAGACAACAACGGTAAGGCCGCTCTGTATTGGGTATATACTCCACTAGGTTGCCTGATGAACCCAGTTCATTTGAAGGTTGACTTTGTGCATTATCTTGTAATTCTTTCAGGATATCTTCATCAGAAGCATTTTGGTCAGTTCTTTCTCTCAATTTTTCAATTACAGTGAGTAATGACATGCTGATGCCCATTTTGATAGGTACTTCAGAAAAACCAGATTTAGCTTTATCAAGCTGTAAGTCACTAGTACCATCTCGAGAATAACTGAGAGCGGGAGAAATGGAAGTGCTGACGTCTACACCTATCTGCCCTGTATCAGGTTCAGGATTTTTAGCATTCCCTCTGGTTAATTCTGGTGCTCTTGTTGGCATTGCAACGAGAGCTTCAGCAGCCAATGAATGAAGCCGCAAAGATTCTGAATTGGTTCTCCTTCGTGCTGGTGGAACATTTTCATCAACTGCTGCAGGTTCAGAAGGTTTTAAAACATTATTACTTTCGTCAGGATTCCACTCTATGGCAGCAGTTTCCACTTCAGTCGTACTGTTACTTTGTTGATACATTTCTGAAGGATCTTCATAATAGATCACATGAGACTTTTCAGAGATAAGTCTCTTTTCCACTTCAATGTCTGGTGTCATTAGAAAGTGCTTTTCTGGAACAGTATCTCCAGCTCCTGGAACCCGCTCCACAATAACATTGACATGCCCCACCTTGTTTGAACTACAGTTAATTATCTTCTGTGCGGAAGAAAGAAGGCTATCAGAAATTGTGCTTTCATGTTCACAATCCAGTATCAGAGACTCCTCTTCGACAATTTCCATTACGGCTGGACTCGGTGCTTTTGAGCAGGTAACATCAGAACTTTTCACAGTTGTCTCAGATAGAGAGGGCCTGCAGTCCAATGAGTTAATTACAGTAACTGGAGCCACACCACAAAACTGCAACTGATTTGAACCAGTGCAGTGCACACTTTCTGATTTACCTGCTGTTGTAAAAACAATAACTGGTTCATCATCATGAGTTGTGAGAGCTGTAGATGAAACTGCGGAGGTAGTTGGCTCAGATACCTCCTCAAAAATTGGATATGAACAATCAACTTCACCAGCATGTTTCCATGCATGTGTTTTTAACATTCTCTGGCGATCACAAGCATAACTGCAAATCAAACACCTATACATGCCGTACTGATCATATGTATACCACTTTCTTGGGCCTGGTTCAGAGTCCAAAGCAACGCCTCCTGATTTTGCACTGCCTATGGTACTTAACTCTGATTGCTGCTGAATCTGTGGCAAATGTTTCCTCTGTATCTGTGCATCTTCGAGATGGATCCAAATGTGAGCTTCAAGCTCCTCCTGCTTTTTTGAAACAAAACAACACTCAGAACACATCAACACCACCTCACTGGACTTTCCATGTTGTTCAAAGTGCTCCTTTAACTGTGGAAAAGTCAGTGAACTGAATTTACATAAATTACACTGATATCGAGTGAGGTTCCTGTGCAAATATCTGTGTTCGGCAAGATCTTTGGAAACAGTAGTGGCAAAGTTGCACTGTTCACATGTATAGATCTCAGCATTGTTATGGCTGCGTAAGTGTACGTAAAAAGCTGGTTGCTCTGCAGCAACATAGTCACAAACAGTACAACAGAATCTTTTTGAAGTGTATGTTTTATCTGCAGAGTTATGTGTCCTTCGATCTAGCATATTACAACTCTTAGGCAAATCTTGTGTCTTAAAGTAAGTCTCTCTAATTGTGGTATCATCCTGTAACTTATCATAGTTTATGTCCACAGGTTTTTTGGCTGTGCTCCCACAGCTGTCAGCATGTTCAAATATTGCACTTCTTGCGTCAGCGGTATTAGTATAAGGCCTCTTTTGACCAGCTAGAGAATATTGCTTTGATCTTCCTTTCTCCACAATCTTACTTAATTTTTCAATAACCCGAATTAATGAGCCCGATCTTTCCATTTTTGATACAATTTTGCTATCCACAAATGAACGAGTTGCTATCTGCTTCAAGATATGTTCATCACATTTATGCTTTGTTATACAGCCATGGCTTTGTGGTTGGAAATCTGCAACAGCATCTGAAATCATACTGTCCAGCCTATTAGTGTGTTGTAATAACAGTGCATCACTGTTAAGCTTTTTCCAGAGTACCTACAAAAGAAACAAAATATTTAGCTTTTAAACATCTGCATTTAAATTATTCCTACTTCTAAGAACACATTATTAACTCTTGTGGTGTTATGTCCCAGGTGATGGCAATGGTGGACAAGTCAAAATTCAGAATGAAATCTGGCTTGATAGATATGTTATTCTTACAATTTGGTTACCAGGGTGGTCAGTCACTGAACACATTTACTTGAGGATGTTAATGCACTTAGAACATAATTTTATTATTCAAAATAAAAGGAAAAAGTGCACTCTCGCTACCCACATGAAGGTTCCTTAGACATTACCTTTCAAACACATGGTCATAGAGTCATAGAGATGTACAGGATGGAAATGACTATCATCCTGATGAAGGGCTTTTGCCCGAAATGTCGATTTTCCTGCTCCTCAGATGCTGCCTGAACTGCCGTGCTTTTCCAGCACCACTCTAATCCCCTCCTATCATCTTGAAGAACAAGGGCAACAAACACATTGGCATATGACCACCTGCAAGTACTACAGTACCATTTTCCCTTCATTGTTGCTGCATCAAAGTCCTGGAACTCGCTCCTAACGGCAACATGGGTCTACAAATATATTGCAGTGATTCAAGGAGGCAACTGATAGCAACCTCTCAAGGGCAACTAGAGGATGGTCAATAAAAGCTGGTCCGGCCAGTGTCACCTACATCATCAGTAAATTGAAACAATAAGAATTTGGCAAGATCTCAACATTAAAAAAAATTCAACTCAGTTCCCAGCAATAAACTTTACTGATACATAACCCCAATGAAGTATCAGACCTACTTTCACTTTAAAAATTTGTTGTGGATCTGAGAGTCAAACATCTGTTTGGTCAATTTCAGAAAGTTCACCAGATGCAATCTTTTTCCATGATTGTCTCTCCTGGAGACTTCATTAAAAGTTAGGAACAGGAGAAAGCCCTTAGACCCTCAAATTTTCTCTGCCATTCCATATAATCATGTGACACTCCTCAGGTCCACTTTTCTCCCTTTTCCCCATAACCCTTGATTCTCCAACTGATCACGAATCTAGGACTTAAATATGCATAAGGACACTGCCCAACAGCTCTCTGATACAAGGAGTTCCAAAGACATCCAACTCTCTAAGGAAAAATAATTCTTATCTCAGTCTTAAATTGGCATCCCTTAATTATGAGAATATGCGCTCTGGTCCTAGACTCTCCAATGCGGGGAAACATCCTCTCAGCAATTATTCTGTCAAGCCCCCCAAAATTTCTATATGTTTCACTGAGATCACGTCCCATCCTTCTAAAGTTTAATGAGTAGATGCTCAATCAGTTTAATCTTAGTCTATAAAAATAAAACCCTCCATACCAGGCATCATCCTAATGAACCCTCTCTGAACTGCCTCCAGTGAAATAATATCTTTTGTAATTAACAGCACCAAAACTGCTCTCAGTACTTCAGATGTGGTGGTCTTGTACAGTTGCAGTAAGTCCTCCCTACTCTTATACTCTAACACCTGTGATGAAGCTGCTCCTTTGACAAGATTATGCTGTCCTTGACTTTTTCTCTCCTCCAGAGAGGCCGCAAACAACACAGACTCTGAAAACTCTGGGGTTGAAGGGTTTCAGGGCCAATTTGACAATAGCTAACAGGTACTGCCTCAGGCAGAAGGCTTCCAAGTTTTAAAAAAGAACACTTGTACAATCAAAGGGCAGTGGCCAGTTTTCCCAGCTCAGCTTTTCTCTGGTTTGGTGTTTTGTTTAAACAGTAGTGGGGGGAAAAACACTACTACACCCAAAGAAGCAGGTCCAGACTGGTACTCTCTGACTTCTATCCTGTCAGAACCAATGTTTGATTTTACCTTTTGTGCCAAGGGTGTTTATGGGGATTGTTGCAAGTATTTGGAACAGCATGATTAAGTTGGGATGATCTTTTGGGTTTTTGGAGAAGTTATTTGGTATTCTGTTTTCTGTTGTTTGCGTTTCATTCAGTAACCTTGTAAATAAATTCTGTTTTGCTTAAAACTAAGTGGTTTGACCAGCAGCATTTCTTGGAATTTCCGTGTTACACCTGCTTAAAGCAATTAGCAAAGTTAGGATCTGGGCTACCTTCTTGAAATGCTTTGAGGAGTCTGGCCTGGTCCATAATAAACCCTTGAAATAAACGGCCAGCATACCATTAGCCTTCTTGATTATCTGCTGCATCTGTGTAGTATTTGTGCACAAAGCACAGAAAGTTACCAAGTCCCTTTGTGTTACAGCTTTCTGAAGTTCTTCCTCATTTAAATAATATTGTTCTTTTGTTCTCCCTTTCAAAAATGAACTTCACATTTTCCCACGTTATAGTCCATTTGCCAACTTTTTGTCCACTTAATCTATTCAATATCTTCCTGCAAACCATTTGTATCCCTCTTGCAATCTGCCTTTCCTGCTTCATAATCTGCCTTGCTTGGGATGTAATTCTTCCTTACTGACCATGCAAAGCTTATTGATAGCACACTTTCAACAGATCCTCTCAAACAGAGCTGAGTTTAAGTTTCAATAGTAATCAATACCTATTGAAGCATGATTAAAGTTTTAAGTGATTGAGTGATAACCATCCCTCAGTCAGTTACCTTTTAACTATACTGAACTTTAAACTTTTAAAACAAAAAAAAATAAAGATTTACCAATTCAATTCTCAAGCTGCTCCAAAATCATAAATATAAATTCACTTGAGTCTCTGCCTCACTCTCAACGTGATCTTTTCTTACTGACTGTGCATGCAGCCACCTAAATTAATTTATTGACTTTACTCACTGAGCTTGAAGAAATAATGATTTGATTACTTTCAAGCTGCTAAACAGCCAATCTGATGGTATGGATCTTTTCTTCTGAACCGTAACTTGCTGCTAGCCTTTGGCTTCCTCTTCTGTAAGTCCTAAGAGCTCAAGTCAACAATAAGTTGCAATTATCTCACCAGGTGTCTAGTTCTGTCTTTTACCTCAAGTCACATGGTTTCTTCAAAAGGCTGCCTTTAGCTTATTGTCTCAAAAGACTTTATGGCCATTTTAAAAAAAGCATACCTTCATAGCACTGAAAGCCAGAAATCCTTAGCTTTAAAATCAACACATCCAATTATGTATAACCTAAAATAACATGTTCTAGGAACGTTTAACTTGAAAAATTATGTAATACTCCCAAAGTCATACCGAAATCTGGGAAAAGACAACTTGCATTTACATTGCACCGTAACGCAGAAAAACATCTTGTGGATTTTATGGAGGCATTAAGAAAAAAAAAAGACTAGCCAAAGGAGGAAATGTTAGGAGAGTTGTAAAGGAGAATATGGAGGTGAAGAACTAGAGATTTCCAAGGAACAGAATTCTAAAATGTGGGCCTTAAGTGGTGAAGGCTCAACTATTAGCAATGGGGTGAATGGATCATGAAACCAGTCAAGAGCTAAAGTCCAAGGAACAGAATGTGAAAGGAGGGAAATGATTTTGGAGGGGTTGTGCAAATCTTTATAGAGGTAAGTAGGGAAGAGTTTATTTAGGGACTTATTAACAAGAAGAATGACTTTAAATTTAAAGGTGGCTGAATAAGGGATTTAGAAAAGTAAGGACAGTGGTGTGGGGGTGAAAAAATCCCCAAGCTGGAGAAGAGCCACAGAGTGGATGAACTCATGTTTGTAGAGGGGAGCATATGCAATATTAGCTAAAAAAAAAAATCACTGAAATTGTAAAATCTGGAGATGACAAAAGGTTTCAGTAGTAGATGTACTAAGATTTGAATGTAAATGGACAATATTCTGCAACAACATAAAAGGTATGCAGATAGAAAATCAGTCCAGGATTATATCGTTAATAATACATTACAGACTGAGATATTGACTGGTAATGAAATAGAGAAGGTGATAAAAGCCAAAAAGAATGGGTTCCATCTTCTCAACACTGAGCTGGAGGAAACTGTTGATCAGAATTTGGATTCTGGACAGAACCAGTAATTGGATATTGAGGTGAAATAGTGGTAGAGATGTGGATTGTCAATGTACATGTGCACGTTGACAGTTGCACATACAAATTTGTATGCTGATTATGATCCAAGTCAGATCAAGCTTGCTTGCCATGGAGGTTAGTCACTGAACATATTCAGAAGAGGCTGCCAATGTACTTTTAACAAAAGAACATAAATATTCATTACGCAAGAACAACAGATTCAACCCTTTTACCCAAACAATAACTTTGCAGACATCCAACCCTCAGCGCAGGGTCACTCTATCTCCATGCTTAAGCTCCTAGAACAGCTGGCATGCCTGCAATCAGTTTCCTTTACTCAATGCTCCTTTCTTTCATAATATCTGTCCCTGAAACCAGGCTGCTAACTCACCCTACAAATACTGCTGAACAGGAGTTCTTCAAATTCATATCTTCAACAGCCTTAGACAATCTTGTGTCTTGCTCTCAGACACTACCACAGCCTTCTGCTTCTCAGATTCTCCTCTAAGCAACTCAGGACTTCTCCCGGAGTCTGCCCTGACTGTTTTGGTGACTGATATTAATAGAACCTCTGCTTTTACAAAACTCTTTTCTCTGAATTAGTCCACTTCTAGCCACTGTGATTCTCTTTTTGGGTTTTAAAACTCAAGTCAGCAAACACCTTAGCGTTATTTTATTTTATTTCGTTAAAACCTCACAATGTTTTGGAAATGCCATTATCTGCTCACTGTTCAGAATAATATTAAGCTCTCAGAATTAACTTTTGATTGGAAGAATCAAACTCTCGGAATTAAAAATTAAAATCTAATTTTCTAAAGAGCGTACATTTCCAAATAAAGTTATGAGCTTTTGCTTCAATTGTAAGTTACAGCCTGAACCATTTTTACGCTGACCAGATTAATTTTCCAATCAATCTCATGTTTTCAGCCTTGCATATCACATCAGTATCCTGCACCACATAAACCCCAGTATATTACTGAAGGAGTCTGTGGTCATCTTTCGTAATACAGTCATAGAGATGTACAGCATGGAAACAGACCAGTCGGTTTAACCCGTCCATGCTACCAGATATCCCAACCCAATCTAGTCCCACCTACCATCACCCGGCCCATATCCCTCCAAACCCTTCCTATTCATATATCCATCCAAATGCCTCTTAAATGTTGCAATTGTACTAGCCTCCACCACTTCCTCTGGCAGCTCATTCCATACACGTACCACCCTGTGTGAAATAGTTGCCCCTTAGGTCTCTTTTATATTTTTCCCCTCTCACCCTAAGCCTATGCCCTCTCGTTCTGGACTCCCCGACCCCAGGGAAAATACTTTGTCTATTTATCCTATCCATGCCCCTCATGATTTTATAAACCTCTGTAAGATTA
>NC_057726.1:34464018-34485336 GCF_004010195.1 Chiloscyllium plagiosum
ATCTACCTGCGATTCCACTTTCAAGGAGCTATGAACCTGCACTCCAAGGTCTCTTTGTTTAGCAAAACTCCCTAGGACCTTACCATTAAGTGTATAAGTCCTGCTAAGATTTACTTTCCCAAAATGCAGTACCTTGCATTTATCTGAGTTAAACTCCATCTGCCACTTCTCAGCCCATTGGCCCATCTGATCAAGATCCCATTGTAAATTGGAGATAACCTTCTTCGCTGTCCACTACACCTTCAATTTTGTTGTCATCTGCAAACTTACTAACTGTACTTCTTATGCTCGCATCCAAATCATTCATATAAACAACAAAAAGTTGCTTTCATAAGTTTTGAAACAATGGAGATGCTCATGCAGTTCTACATTAACTTTAACAATGACCAATTGTTTCAATTACTTTGTAGTAATATTTCTATGAAAGAAACTTCCACTATAAGGTGATAAATTCAGAGGAGAAATAACAAAGATAAAGGACACAAGACTTGGTTGAGGATTATAATTAATACATGAACTACAACATATTGGCTTTATGAATTTTATTGCTATTTCTACTTTTTGTTGTGGGCATATAGACTAATTAATAATTCTTTCTTCCAATCAAAAGTCATTTGCTATTTAATCCATGTTACTCTCCATTTTCATTGCGTTCTTACCAAGTAGGTTTTAAAATGCTTGTTGACTGCTTTTTCAGATCAAACAACTGAATTGCACGTGAGCAAAAAATATTCTATATTTTTGTAACTGGGTACAGTAATAAATCCACCATGGAACTTCTACAGACAGGATTTATAGCTTGCTTTGATGCACTTCATTATATATTGAACACACAATAGTTTGCTTTACAACTGGTGATTGAGAACTGTTCCAGAACTCTATACTCATTAAATCATACATGTCAGATAGTCTGGAGTGCCAAATTATACACTTGCTCACTTTTATTCAACTAAAATATATACCAGCAGCTACACAAACTCTGACAGGACAAATTCTTCTTTCTGACAGCTACTGGCATAGCAGTTCTTTTATCGCCTATGTCTGAGCTAGATTTCAACTATATCCAAAGGACAAAGCAAGTGTTTTTTTCAATAAATTGGAAAGATCGTCCATCCAGTTGCAAAATTGCTATATTACCTTTCTTCCAAAACAGCAATTTGCTTTTCAATTCAATTTGCCTTTCAAATGCCTGTTAAATGCACATTAATTATGAAGTTCTCTATATTAGTCTCAGTAAGACAGCAAGTTTCAAATTCAAAACCAAAAAAATGATAGGTTGAAGCCAAAACACGTGTATCGTGTAACTCGATTTCTCTTTCAATGGACGCTGCCATACCTGCTAAGTTTCTCTAGCATTCTTGGTGTTTGTTTCAGGTCTTCAGCATCTGCGGTATTTTGCTTTTCCTTCAGTTGTAGATTGATTCTTAGCACATTCTTTTTGAAAAATATTAACTCTTCTATGGCTGGTTCAATCCATTTGTAGTTACAATGCTTCATGTGATGCATGACTTATAATTCATATTTTTGAAATTAGGATTTAAAAATAGAAGTGGCAGGAGCAGGGTTACTTCTGTGAAATGGCTTCTTTTTAAAAGAAAAGTCAGAGAGCTCTGACAGAACAATGACTAAATCCAGCATTTTGTCATAACACAGATGATTGCAGACGCATATGGCATTAATGGAAAGACGTTTATATTGTCAGGTTTAGGGTAGGTAGGGTAAACATGAATGCTTAATAGCTTTGTTTTTAGCTCAGAAGCGTCTAGGAATAAACCAGTTTTAATTAAATTAAGACAATATGATTGCGCTTAAAAGCAAGTTTCGTTTCTCGTAGGAGCTTAGGACATTACTGGAAACAAAACATATCAGAAGAGTTTAGTTTTTGAGATCTCCAAACCTGGACAATTTTGTTTGCAATCTGTCGGTTACTGGAACTGAGGAAGCTTAGGCTCGCAGATTTGTGAAAAAGTGTATGCTGGCAAATTTAGAATGGATGCATCAAATTACCTTACAGCAAAACTCTTGTAAGGAATCAGTTAAGCGGAAATTTAAGGAATGTAATTTCTCTCGGATTTGAGAGTCCAATGAATAGTATCGGCAAACAAGTTAAGATTTTGTGTTATAATTGTCTTAAAACATATAGCAAATGTATTTAGATTTAGATAGCTATTAAAATTCTTTTTATGTATCAAACATTTGTTTTGTTAAATAAATTCTATAGCCTCGAGTGAACATGTCTTACTAATAATTACCACATTAACTGACTAAACAAATATAAACATATGATCTATCAAGTCAGGTTGATAGATCAGAACTCTATACTCATTAAATCATACATGTCAGACAGTCTGGAGTACCATCAACTGCACAATTTTTCCTATCGGGCGGGAAACAACTTTACTGAACACTACTCTTTTCATCCATAGGCATCTTACATTTTAAATCTTACTGAGCTTCCACATTACTTGCCCATGTTTCCAACAATATATTTCTAAAGGGGTTGCCTGCAAATTGGACCAATTACAATAGGGATACCATATTCCTTTTTTTCTAGTCAATGGATTAGACGGGAAAGGAAAAAAAATATATATAAATGAGAATGTCTTCTCATTTTTGAAAACATGAACAGAAAATTATCAAAATGAATGACTTTCCAAATTATTAACAAAATTAAAATGTGAAAACCAAGATTATTTGCTCAATCTGGGGACATGACTGAACCTTACATATTTCATATGATTTTCTCAGGGATCAGACAACTTATCAAATACACAGTGTTAAATCTTTATAAAGAGTAGCAAGGATGCACTTTTCCTGGTCATAAAGGATTACTTTCTTCTCTAAGCAGGGTACAGTTTCATTTGGTGGAAAAGGCATTTATTATCAGCCTGCAACTGGCAAACTGAGCAGTTCTCTTGGCAGTCTCCAAACTAAATGCTTTCACAACACGATGAACGTGCAACTGAAGAATACGGAGTTATATGAATAAGATGAAAGTAGTATGAATTCCATCTAAAAGAGTTTGCTTAAAAATGAACACTTAATTGCAAATTATTTGAATATACAAAACACTGCCAAGTGCAATTCAAAAAGGGATGCAATAACTGAGTTAATCTTGGTAGTTACTATAATCTAAACTGCTGAATCAAGATCGTGGGGCAGCACAGTGGCTCAATGGTTAATACTGCAGCCTCATAGCACCAGGGACACTGGTTTGATTCCACTCTCAGACAATCTCTCCCTCTGGCTGCATGGGTTCCTCCAGGTGCATCTGTTTCTCTCTCAGTCCAAAAATGTGCAGATTAGGTGGATTGACCACACTAAATTGCCCATAATGCCCAGGAATATGCACGCGAGGTGGGTTAGCCATGGGAATTGCAGGGTTATGGGAATAGGGTAGAGGGTGGGTGTGGGTGGAATGCTCTTTGGGAGATTGGTGTGGACTCCATGGGTTGAATGGCCTGCTTCTACATTGTAGGGATTCTCTGATTCTATATGGGGAACCTATGAATTAAAGAGAATGAGGCAGAAATTCCAAATGTCAAATTGTGATTTCTGTTACTCCTTACTTGGTTAGCACCCTGGAAGCCAAGACCCACTAATCCCAGAGTCAGCACAAAATTTAAATATTTTATAAAAATACCAAAAATTCTCCAACTTATCTGTCTTTTAGAACGAGGTTAACTGAAACACAAACCTGAATTGTGTACTTAACAAAACTATTAATAACAAATAAATAGATTCCAGCTACACGTAAGCAACTATGAACTGTTCACATTTAACTCTGTTGGTTAAAACTCCAATACTCTTATAAAACTCCCCCTAAACACATACAGACAGATACCAAAACCATATCGTTGTTTTGAACGGAGGGAAAATCTGAGAAGGCAATTCTGTCAATAGGATTCACTGAGATTATCCTCTTGGCTTGACAGAGCTTGCTGTTGGTCAATTTCTCTCTTCATGAACTTTCACGCTTGCAGGAGGAGCAACTGGTTCAAACTTAAAAAGCTCTGATTTGTTAGTTAAAAACAACAGCTTATTCCAACTGGTGAGGAAAATTAAACTTTCACAGGCTTTAAGTGTTTTTTTAAACTGCACTCAATGAATGACAGCACCTTCTTTTCCAGAGGTCCAATGACTTCTAGCAAGATTGATCAGATCCACAAGCTGTACAGCAACCGGAGACCAATCATAAAGGTATTGACAGACAGAAGGTCTCAGTCAACAATAACTGCTCAGCATTCCACAATTAATCAGCTACTCAGTGCAGTTCGAATCTCATTTTGTACACTGTCCCTGGTATCAACTCATTTGCAACTAAACCTATCGCAACAGAATAAATAGTACTTACAAAATTCTTATTTTTATAAAATGCAACAATCTCTTCCACAAACCTTGGTTTTTAAAATGATCCTTTTCCCATTTCATTCTATAATCAAAACTGCAGAAAATAAATACATGGTCTTTCCACTTCCCTATCCAAAATCAAGAATTACACTCTCAATGGCTAAGACAGAGGGTGGTACCTGTACGGAATGAGCTGCCAGAGGAAGTGGTGGAGGCTGGTACAATTGCAACATTTAAAAGACATTTGGATGGGTATATGAATAGGAAGGATTTAGAGGGATATGGGCCGGGTGCTGGCAGGTGGGACTAGATTGGGTTGGGATATCTGGTCAGCATGGGCAGGTTGGACCGAAGGGTCTGTTTCTGTGCTGTATATCTCTATGACTCTATGACTATGGCACATTATTTCTTATCCCCAAAAGATCTATAGCCTTTGATATTCTCAGCTCAATCTCCATGAAAATTCTTCTTAAACTTTCTGCTACATTGCCTAAGTTCAGCAGGACATCAATGCTTACTTTTACTCTTAGCATGTCAAAGGCAGACTATCTTCAGTAATGGCTGCTTTTCATAATTACAAGATCTTACAATAACCCAATCTTGCTTCTTTTCTACAACTACATAACGTTCCTTATAATTGTTGTCTACAAATATGAGTTTAGCTTCCACTTATAGGTTTATGCTATCATGTTCTACTTGACACAACCTTTTCTTTGAGAGATTTGATTGTCTCAGACCAATCAGCCTATGTCCAGCTTTCGATGAACCACTATTTGCATGAGTTAACCACTGGTAACAGCAAAGTTACTTTCTTGGCTGTTTGTCATGGACCATCACCATTTCTAGACAATACAGTGAATTCAACTTCTTGGTCATGACTGAACAGTCAAAGCAGTTGAAATTCTTCAGCAGTAATAACTCACAAACAAGATGCGTCAACTAGACTCTGCACGGATGAAAGAAAAGTAAGTGCAGTAACAAAAAAAAAATCATTTCCATTACTCATTTAAAAAAATACAATGAGAGGTTCAGCAATGTCTCATTCTTTATTGGGATTGATTTATTGAAAGGATACGGACAAATGGCACTGACATGAAGAGCTAAATAGAAATCAGCTTTTGTTATACCAAATGGGATATATTAATGTCACATCATGCCATCAGGTTCAAAATGCTCCAGCTACTTTCCAAAGAATTATGAATCAAGATGTAATGAGTGTTCATAATTGTGTGGTGTATCTAGTGGTTGCAGTTGTTACAGTATATTAGACTGTTCGTCAGCTGACTTGGCAATACATCTTGCCAAAAGTTACTTTGCAATTGCCAGCTCAACTAATCTAGAACACATTGTAGGGTTAGGGCAAAGGCAAGTGCTGTCAAGGAAAAGAAAAGTAAGCGGCTGTGATAGAACTGACCCATCTCTAAAACTAATCATGAAATCATGACAATTTTGCACATAAAGTCATAGAGTCATAGAGATGTACAGCACGGTAACTGACCCTTCACTCCAACTCGTCCATGCCGACCAGACATCCCAACGTAATCTAGTCCCATCTGTCAGCACCCGGCCCATATCCCTCCAAATCCTTCCTTTTCATATACCCATCCAAATGCCTTTTAAATGTTGCAATTATACCAGCTTCCCCCACTTCCTCTGGCAGCTCATTCCATACATCTACCATCCTCTGCGTGAAAAAAGTGCCGTCTCTTTTATATCTTTTCCCTTTCACCCTAAACCTATCCCCTCTAGATCTGGACTCTCTCACCACAGGGAAGATACTTTGTCTATTTATCCTAACCATGCCCCTCATGATTTTATAAATCTCTATAAAGTCACCTCCCTCAGCCTCCAACACTCCAGGGAAAACATCCCCAACCTATTCAACCTCTCCCTGTAGCTCAAATCCTCCAACTCTGGCAACATCCTTGTAAATCTTTTCTGAACCCTTTCAAGTTTCACAACATCCTTCCTATAGGAAGCAGACCAGATTTGCATGCAATATTCGAAAATTGGCCTGTCCAATGTCCTGTACAGCTGCAACATGACCGCCCATAGGAAGGATTTGGAGGGATATGGGCTGGATGTTGGCAGGTGGGACTAGATTATGTTGGGATATCTGGTAGGCATGGAAGAGTTGGAGTGAAGGGTCAGTTTCCGTGCTGTACATCTCTATGACTCTATGACTTTATCTGCAAAATTCTCATGATTAGTTTTAGATATGGGGCAATTCTATCACAGCCACTTACTTTTCTTTTCCTTGACAGTTAACTAAATTAAACTCCATCCGCTGTATGCTTTCAAATGCTTGTGCTGAACTTTGGCACAATGATAGGATCTCCAACATATTTATTACAAAAGCAGGCAATATTATGAAAGCAGGCAAAGGTAATATAGTCAAAAGAACGCTAATGGGTTTTTGAAAGGCTGAAGGCAGTGCTAATAAATTAACTTATGTTGGCATCTCTGACTTTGCCGAACCCTTAAAAGTGGCATTTAATGATAGTGAATTGGCAGTGGGTGTGGTCTTGTTGCAAAGTGATGAATTGGTATAGAAAACCCAGTGGGGTACCTTTCTAAGGCAGTGAATCTGCATCTAAAATATTCTACAGTGGAAAAGGTAACTTTGGGATTGTTACTGGCTCTCAAACATTGCAAAGTTCATATCCACCATGATGATAAACCAATGTTAATTTATAATTACCAAACCCCTTGATCTTTGAGACAAATCCAGATCTTTCAATGTTGAACTACTTCATTGAAATTTTCAAATTCAACTTTATGATACAATAACTGTTCATATCACTAAAAAAAGACAACATAAAATGCAGACACCATCAAGAATGCATGACGCTAGAACAATTTGGAGATTAAAAACTGTGGCAAGAGGTGCATAAATCTTGCAAAAGGAGTTTATAAGGATGAATGAATACAATTTATTTGCAGTTGGTTATACATGTATTGCTTCTAAATTGTAACAAAATGCATTTGGGAATTGATTTTCATCTTCTAAGAGTGGAGGCGTGTTAGGAATTCCTCCTGCCTTCTCCCTGTAACTCTATTTCCAGACTAATTAAGAAGTAATCTACTTCTGTCTTAAATACACTCAATGACTTGGCCTTCATAGCATCCTGTAAAATTGAATTCCACAGATTGACTGTCATCTGGCTGGAGAAATTCCTCCTCATCCCAATCTTTTAATTGCGTTCATTACTATAATCCAGTACATAGATAGTGAACAGGCATAGAAATGATATAGCCAGGTATCAAGTGGCATGGATGGGACATATGGGTTATGTGGTAGGCAGAGTGGTCTAGCCAGGCACATTTGTATCGGGGCCATTGCAGGTAGGGGGAAGACATTTTGAATTTATTTTTTAAAAGGCTTCTGTTTGCAGAGTTCATGACAATTCTGAGCTGAGCTACTGTGATCCGTGACTCTATGAAAAGCTTGCCTGATAACACAAAAATTGCTCACCTCTCGGTACAATGGAGCGGGCTATCTCTGGAGTAGCAGTAACAGGCTTTCTACCTAAACCAGTCAAAAGCTTAAAAGGCAATTTTCAGAAAACCCAGGAATAGAGCTGTGAATATTGGAATTGGGATGCAACCCCATTTTCAAAGTGCTCCTGAACCATCCTGGACATGGTGAAAACCCAGGTCCATACTTCCAAGGAAAGAGTGGAATCAGACAATAAGAGCACCACATAAACAAATTAAGAATACTATAATTCGAAATATCTACCCTTTTCATAAAAGAAAACAATTAAATAGGAAAATTGTTTCTATATTACAACAATCTTTCTTCTGAAGAGTACACTAAGCAGAAAACAGACTCTCAAAAGATATGCTCTGCCCAAAACATCGACTTCTGCTCCACCGATGCTGTCTGGCCTGCTGTGCTTCTCCAACTTCACATCTATTTGCTCTGGAGATTAATTGCTATTCCTTTAATTGTACATTCCACTAATGACTGAGCTCAATTATTGATGTCAAAGTATTCAACATTTGAATTGAAGGTCACAGAGTCATGGAGATGTACAGCACGGAAACAGACCCTTCCATGTCCTGGTCAAATAAGTCTTTTCCCTAAGATGGGGGGAGTTCAAAATTTATGGGCATATTTTTTAAGGTGAGAGGAGAAAGATTTAAAAGGGATCTGTAGGACAACTTTTTCACATAGAGAGAGTGGTATGTATGTGGAATGAACTGCCAGAGGAAGTGGTAGATGTAAGTACAGTTACAATATTTAAAAATAGGTATATGAATGGGCAAGGTTTAGAGGGAAAGGAGCCAAACACAGGCAAGTTTAATTTGGAAAATTGTTTTGGTGTGGATGAGTTGGATTGAAGGGTTTGTTTCCCTGCTTTATGATTCTATGATTCAATTAACATGTGTTATGATTGTAACTGATAGAAATATTAGACAAGTCAGATTCTAGAGGAAACTAAATTCAAAATGTTCAGAGGACACTTAAATATGAGGTATTACATATAATTCTGAGATAGAGCGGAAGCAAATACTTATCAATCGCCAGTTCGGGGCAAAAAAAAGCGACACATACAATTACATGTCAACAAATGTGACAGCAATATTTGCTGAAAAAGAATTAATACTTCAATGAAAATGAAGAAATGAAAATTATTAATTACAAGATATTGAAAGTCACTCATGATAAGAAAAAATTCTGACATTTCCGGCAAAAGCTATGTAGTAAATGTCATAATGTAATGGGGAACATCTTTAAAGTTTTAGTAAGACCACAGTAGGACTGCCACGCCTTATTTTGAGCTCCAGGCTATAAGGGGGATGTTGAGACACTAGAATAGGTACAATGCAAAAAAATAAGAATATAAAGTTTTGAAAACATTCTTATTATAAGAAATCGAAGAGACGAAATAATTGTCAATAAATGTCCTTAAACTGGTACACTGTAGTCAGAGACAGACAGTTTTCAATAATTGAAATATCTAGAATGTAGGAAACACAAGGTATAAGCTTTAGTAGGAGATTCAGACTGAGGAACAGTTTAAAGCTTTTCTTTACATAAACTAATGGAGAGGCTGTGAAATGCGCATCTCGAGTTGATAACTGAAGCAAAAAGAAAGTTAACTGTTGTGGATAAGAATAAGAATGAAAAGATAACAGAGGAAAATGGGAATAGGGTAGACACAAGGAATTTGAAACACTAAGCATGCAAACACCAGTGGACTTGTTGGTCAGATGGCCTGATTCTGTTTTGGAATTGCGAAGCAGTCAACCAGCAGGATACTACAATATTACAAAGGTTAACTTTCTTTACCTCTAATAATATTCTTAATGTAAAATGTTATATTTGAGACTTACTGGGAAACCTGAATAATCTTTAGCAATTATTTTTTAGTACAACTTCAAATAAAAATATCAAGGTTTCTAAATCTCTACCTATTCATTGTCTTTGATTTACAAACTATACTGCATTTTACTATATGCACATTTCATTTTAGAAAATTAATAACAGTTATAAGTTAATCAATCTAACAAGCTTACTGCAAGTACAATAATCTCAGGACCAAACAATAATTGTGAGCCATTGAAAATAGTTCAACATAATAGTTTTGAACCAGACAACAAAAAGAGAAAGCCTCAAACAATAGCTCAGTTGGCTAGATGGCTAGCATGTGTTGCAGAATAACATCCACAGTGAGAGTTTGATTCCTGTTTTGACTTAGTTCAACTTGTGACCTGCCTCCTTAATCTGCCTGAGAATGGAAGGCAATATCAAATCATCACTGACAAAGTCAAAAAAAGGACCTCAGTATGAAGCATCAACAGAAAATGAGCCAAGGATCTGCATTCAGGAAAAGCACAGATGAATGAATGAAAGGATGAACGTAGTTGATAGAAGTGCAAAAAGGCAAGAGAAATTGATGAGATCCTACCTTCAGGACTTGATTATTTCTATCCAAGGTATTTTAAAAATGAGGAAATTGGTGATGTAATTTCAAAATTTTATGATATGCTCTAGATGCAGTTTTTTCAACTAGTTGTGGCATGTTTTTCAGAATCCTTTATTCATTCACAGGATGAAGGCATCACTGGCCAGGCAGCATTTATTGCCCATCCCTGATGACTCAGAGGGCACTGAAGAGTCAACCACAATGCTTTAGATCTGGAATCACATAGGCAAGACCAGGTAAGGATGGCAGTTTCCTTCCCTAAAGGACATTAGTGAACCAGTAGGGTTTTTCCTACAAACAGCAATGGATTCATGGTCATCATTAAACTCTTTAATTCCAGATATTTATTACCATCTGACATGACGGGATCTGAATACGGGTGCCCAGAACATTATGAGTCCAGCAATAATACCACTAGGCCATCGCCTACCCTATGATGGATAGGGATTCACTATGGACACTATCCATATTGACTTCCAGAAGATACTTAATAAGTTTCCACATAAAGTACTATTAGCAAAAACGTGAGAGAGAGAAAAATATGTGCCAGTTATTTATTTGCATACAGAAAATCAGGGCTATTTTTAAAGAGTCATTCACTATTTGACAGGATGTGATGAGCAGTGCTCCTCAGATGTCTATACTGGAACAACAGTTCTCCACCAAATAAATTAATGACTTAACTGAAGGAACAGAGATACTCATGTTTCCAAATTTTCAAAAGACTAAATTAGGAGATACAGCAACTTCTGTGAATGAGAACAGAAAGTTACAAAAGGGACATTAATTGAGTGTGCAAAGCTATGACATTTGCAAGTCAGTACATTTTAAAGGTGAGACACTAAGAGCAGTGGAACAAACAATGGAATTTAGGTTTAATTAAATAATGCACAGGTACAACTAGTAATTCAGAGTGTGAATGAATACTAGCCTTTTTGTAAGGAAAGTAAAAAAAGAGGAAGTGATGCTTCAGTTTTATAGAGACTTGGTCAGACCTCCTCTGGAGGTTTGCACCAGGTTTATTACAGAACCTCACTAACAATCACAGCTCAATACAGGTTCATTAGAATGATGAAGCAACAAAGGGTTAGATTATGAAGGCAACTCTAATAAATCTGCCTTATATTCCATTAAATTCAGAAGGTTGAGGGGGCAATTTAGTCAATCTTTAAAGTAACAAAATGATTTGATAGGGTATGTTCATTTCTTCTGATGGAGGGAATACAGAATAAGACAACACAACCTAAGAATTAGAACATGACCATTGGGAATGAAAATAAGCAGCAGTTTTTCACACAAAGATCGTGGAAGAGTGCACCTGCCTTTCCCAAAGTTATGCGGATATTGGGTAAATTGAAATTTTCAAGACTGAAAGTGATATGACTTTTATTAGGTAAAGGTGTCATGGAATATGGAAAAAGGGAGTTTAAATGGAGTTGAGATATAGATAAGCCAAGGATTTAACAAAACGTGAGAAAAAGCTCAAGGGACTGAATGGCTTACTCATGCTCTGACAGAGAGTGAAAGTACAAAAGACAGTGAAGCAAACAGTTTTAATGTTCAGTCAGCCCCCTGTAGTAACCATTTCCAGACAAATGGCGATTTGTGCAGAAAATGTATAAATCTGATATCCTGTCACTTTTTAAAGATTTTTCATATATAATCATTAAACAAAAGTTCCATGGTTATGGTGACTTCAGGATGAGGCTTTTGTGTCTGCCCAGGGCCAAAACATGACTGCAAGCATTGTAGTCACAAGTAAGCAGTCTGTCAGGTCAGACTACCATGAATATTCAAAGGCTGGTTGGAGATTCAACGCAAGGAAAAATGAATTTTACCGTGACACATTAGTGAGCGTCAGTGAGAGCTACGAATTCAATGTTGGATTGAAGAAAAGGTGGGGAGTGGCAGGGGCTCTTTAAGTAAAAGCGAGAGGTAAAGTCACCATAGTCTCAGAGGACAATACAGCTGCTCTCTCTCATGATAGAGATGACTGGTGGTGAGTTTAGCCTGTGGGTCACTGCACATCTAACTAAGGGGCAAGGTTGAGAAGGTGAGCCCTTCATGGTAACCTCAGCCATGAAGGAATTCAACCTATAATGCTGGTGTCACTCTACATTGCAAAGGAGCCATCCAGTCAACTGAGCTAACCAGCACCCTTTTATTGGATGAGGAAAGAAAGGTTTTAAAGACAGTCAGAAATAAGATTTCAGATCATGTTACCACAGGGGATCTTGATTCAAAATATTAACCAATACTATTATCGAAGTAAATTTAACTCTCACAGTGTTAAATCTGCAAGACAGCAGTATTGTCAGGTGTTAATGAGTTATCAAATAAGGTTATCTGAACTAGCTGATGGAGATAAGCAAATAGCTTGACATCCAGTGATTGTTCACATTAATTACTTTCGCATCAATACTAGTCATTTCAACTTGGCAGAAGCTACTGTGAAGTTATAGTAGTGGATTCTTCACTTCTGGGAATGGAGTGGGTGAGGGCTACAAAGAAAAGGGCAGCCAGTTTGACTAAAAGCTGACAATGTAGACAGACAAAAATATGTTGTGAAAGCTGAAAGTAATCAAACAACAAAGGGCTTCAAGAATTAAGTACAGAGGAGAATTACAAAATTAGTGTTAAGTCAAGGAAGGACTCAATGAACTCTGATAGTATAATAGAAAAGAAGTGAATATATTGCTCAGACAAGTTGTTTTGAAAGGAATAAGTCAGGCTGATCAGAACCATTGGGCTGTGCATTCATCCGATAGGAAATAAAACAACTTAACAATTTGTGGTGAGCTTCAACTCACCGAATGCTTACTCGGTCTGCCTTTAGAGGGATCACAAGAGGATGCTGTCATTGGATTTTTGCATTTATTGTTTGTAAGACAGAAAAGACTAACATTTATTTAATGCATTCCACAAATAAGAAATGCTTATTAGTTGTAAAATGTAAAATTAAGTTCAGATTCTGTTGTAAAGTAGGAAACACAGCAGGTTAATTGTGTACAGCAAGGTCCCGTGTACAGCAAATTAAAAGAAACTCAATAACCTTTTCCAGCATTGTTTAAGCAAGAAATAATGGCCAAGATATTGAAAATTCTTCTGTATTTTTTCAAACAGCATACAAGAAAAAGAGCATACAATATGGTGCAGACAAGTGCGAAGTCTTTAAAAATCAGCAGAGGACAACCAAGCTAAAAGAATGACAAGATGAAATAAGAGGGTAAACTAGCTAATAATATAAAAGAAGATGGCAAGAGTTTTTAAGATATATTAAAGGATAAGAGGCAACAGTCAACATTGGACTGTTGGAAAATGAAGCTGGAAAACTAGCAATGGAGAACAAAGAAATAGCAGAGGAACTGAATAGGTATTGTGGTTCTGTTCGCCGAGCTGGGAATTTGTGTTGCAGATGTTTCGTCCCCTGTCTAGGTGACATCCTCAGTGCTTGGGAGCCTCCTGTGAAGCGCTTCTGTGATCTTTCCTCCGGCATTTGTAGTGGTTTGAATCTGCTGCTTCCGGTTGTCAGTTCCAACTGTCCGTTGCAGTGGTCGGTCTATTGGGTCCAGGTCGACCTGGACCCAATATACCGACCACTGCAGCAGACAGTTGGAAATGACAACCGGAAGCGGCAGATTCAAACCACTACAAATGCCAGAGGAAAGATCACAGAAGCGCTTCACAGGAGGCTCCCAAGCACTGAGGATGTACCTAGACAGGGGACGAAATGTCTGCAACACAAATCCCCAGCTCAGCGAACAGAATCACAACAACGAGCACCCGAGCTACAAATCTTCTCACAAACTTTGAACTGAATAGGTACTTTCCAGCAGTCTTCATCATGGAAGACATGAGTAGCATACCAGAACTTCAAGACAATTGGTGGTAGAGAGGAGTGTAGTGGCCATCATTAAGAAGAAGGCTGGAGAAGCTGAAAGGTCAGAAGGTGGATAAATCATCTGGACCAGGTGGTCTGAAGCAGATAGCTGAGGAAACGTGGAAGCACTGCTGGTGATTTTTCAGGAATCACTGGAGTCAGGAGGGTCCAAATGGAAAATGGCTGATGCAACAACCCTGTTTAAGAAGGGAGAAAGTTAGAAGACAGGAAAGAGCCTGGTAAAATAGGGTTGAATTAGCAGAGCTTCATCAAGGGTAGATCATGCCCTTGACAAATCTATCAGACTTTTTAAAGGAAGTAACGGGCAAGTTAGAGAAAGGAACCCCAGTGGACACGATCTGTTCAGATTTCCAGAAAGCCTTTGCCAAGATGCTGCATGGAAGTCTGCTAAATAATACAAAAGCTGAAGGTGTTAAAGACAAGGTATTAGCTTGGATTGAGGTTTGGCTGACTGGTAGAAGGCAGAAAGTGGGGATAATAGTGTCTTTTTCAGGATGGCAGTTGGTGACTAGTGGAGCCCTGCAAGTCAGTGTTGGGATCACAGCCATTATACATTAACGATTTGCACGAAAGGAGAGTACAGCAAGTACTGCTGCTCATTTTGTAGATGATGCAAAAATAGGCCAAGGGACAGGAAATAAGGAAGCAGGAAGGCTGCAGAAGGACTTGAACAGATTGGAAGAGTAGGCAAAGAAGTGCAGACAGAATACAATGTGGGAAAGTAAGAAGTTATGCTCTTTGGTAGGAAGAAGCTGTGTAGACTATTTTCCATAAGTAAAAAGCTTCAGGAATCTGAAGCACAAAGGGACTTAGGAGTCCTAGTTCAGGATTCTCTTAAGGTGACCATGCAGGTACAGTTGGCAGCTAGGAAGACAAATGCAATGCTAACATTTATTTTGAAACGACTAGAATACAAGAGCAGAGATGTACTACTAAGATGGTATATAAGGGGCTGCTCAGACTGCATTTGGAATATTATGAGCAATTTTGGACCCTGTATCCAAGGTCGATGTGCTAGCCTTGTAGGGAGTCCAGAGAAAGTTTACAAGAATGATGCCAGGAATGAAGGACATGTCATATGAGGAGCTTAGAAGGATTTTTTGGGGGGGAGGGCTTCAGTGAAACTTACAGAACACAGACAGGCCTGCACAGAGTGAACATGGAGAAACTGTTTCCACTATAGGACAGACTAGGAACCAGGGCACAGCCTCAGAGAGTGAAGGGACAACCCTTTATGGAAAGAAATCTATTGAATTCACAAGACATCTGCAATTTAAAAAAAAACAATTATGTGGAGCTACTGGAGAAGTGAGATTCCAGAGTAATATCTGACTTGTTACACCACAAGTTTTATTATGCAATTTGGATACCATGGTGGTTAGCCACAGAACACAATGACACAATTTCCTCAACATTTTCAGAAAAAAAAATTAAGTTAATTACACAAAAATAAAGAAAACATACAATTTGGAAAGCTGTTATCATAAACATTAAAAAACAAAGATGTATTCTTTTTCTTCTCAGCACTTCCATCTTCCCCTTGAAATGTCTTATTACATTGAAGAGTTGACAAGCATTTAGTTTCAGTGACTTTCTGTGTATTTACCAGATGTGATTCTCTCCCTAACTTTTTCTCCCCAGCATACAGACAGTCTAACTCTTGATTTTTTTGACTGAACTCAAATAAGGCTTTCACTACTCTTAAGTAATGAAACAGCATGTGTTCGTATGCATCATTTCATCTGAACTGCCACCTACTTATCATTCTGGCCTCCCCTTCTGTAGGTTATAAAAGCTGATGTGAACATCAGCAGCAATATTCTCACCAGATAGCTTGTTGAGCCATTGAGCTTAAGCCACAGAATTAATTGGAAAGAGTGCCTTCAGCTCACTGTCCAAATTAATTTCTTAAAGAAAGTCACACTTCTTCAGCACTGAAAACAAAAAGTAAATTTAACTCTAGAATCTAAGTTCCCAAATAGTAATCACTTACTATAAACTTTCATCACATCGGGCTAAAGTCAAATTAAAATACTGGTATGGAATAATCTAAATAAATGTGAATATCAACTCTTTGGTACAGTCATATTGCAAATTTAAACTTTCAAAATGATAAACTGTCATAAAATAGTCTGATTACCAAAACTAAAACCTCTATTATCGAGGACAAGGACAGCGGAATACTACAAGTTCCCCATAAAGTCAAGCACCATCCTGCTTTGGAATAATATTACCCCTCCTTCACTTATGATGGTTCAACAATTTCAAACGCCTTTTCCTTCCAATAGGTGTATTAACACCACAAAGACTGCAACGGTTCATCAATGTGGCTATCCAAAGCCTTCGCAATGGCATTAATAAGTAACAAAAGCTGGCCTTACTAGTAACATGCACATCTCAGAGTCATAGAAATGTACAGCATGGAAACAGACCCTTTAGTCCAACCCGTCCATGCTGACCAGATATCCCAACCAATCTAGACCCAGCTGCCAGCACTTGGCCCATATCCCTCCAAACCCTTCCTATTCATATACCCATCCAGATGCCTTTTAAATGTTGCAATTGTACCAGCCTCCACCACTTCCTCTGGCAGCACATTCCATATACGTACCACCTTCTGCATGAAAAAATTGCCCCTTAGGTCTCTTTTATATCTTTCCCCTCTCACCTTAAACCTATGCCCTCTCGTTCTGGACTCCCCGACCCCAGGGAAAAGACTTTGTTTATTTATCCTATCCATGCTCCTCATAATTTTGTAAACCTCTATAAGGTCATATGTTATCTACAAAATACAGCTACATTACTTAATATTTTCTGATGCAGAAATTGTACTTTAAATCTCAGTAATATTGCAAAGCAACAGTTCATTCTAATTTCGTTACTTTTATGCTTAGCCCTTGTCAAATAGGTGCTGGCATGTTTTTTTTTCAAAATTCACAGAAATAAAGGCTTGCCTCCAGCAAATGCTTGTTTTCTCTAATAAAAACCAGAACAGAATGTTCACTAGAAATTTATGGATTTAGATCGGTAAAGCAATTTTGGAAAAGACAAAGAAATGTTTTATTAAGTACATACTTAAAACTCACAAAATCTAACATTGAAACAAGCTGATGAATATCAAGAGTTGTATCATTACTGTATCTATATTGAAGTCTGCAAATGGCAAAAGAGCTACACAATCACCCAACAACTGCAGCATCCACTGACATCTTAAAATTCTCAATGAAAGAATTTATTTTAAAATTCAGATTTCAGTACAGGTGGCAAAATTTAAAAATTTATAGACAACAGAAATCTTGAAAATAAAGCTAATAGCTAAAAGAATGACAGCAGGCCTCTGAAGGGCATGCATAGATTTATGAAATGGGAGACAAATGGTAGATGAAATTCAATGCTGAGAAACACAGATTGGAAGAAATGAGGGGGGGCAATATGAATTCATTGCCACAATTTAAATGGTGGGGGTGTGGCAAGAATAGAAGCAATGTGGTTCACATACACCAATCTTTGAGCATGACAGGACAAACTGATGAGTGTTAAAAATAGTTTATATGATTCTTAGCCTTTAGGTTACATCGAACAGAACTTATAGCACTGAATCAGGCTATCGAGCACAACAAGTCTCCATAGGCTTCTGAGATCACATGTGCCAATGCAATTCATCTCCCCTTACTTGCAGATAACAGTCATAGAGTTGTACAGCACGGAAACAGACCCTTCGGTCCTACTTGTCCATGTTGACCAGATATCCTGAAGAAACCTAGTCCCAATTGCCAGCACTTGGTCCATATCCCTCTAAACTCTTCATATTCATATACCCATCCAGATGTCTTTTAACTGTTGTAGTTGCATCAGTCTCCACTATGTTCTTTGGCAGTTTATTCCATACACGCATCACCCACTGTGTGAAAAAGCTGCCCCTTACGTCCCTTTTAAATCTTTCCCCTCTCACCCTAAACCTATGCCCTCACATCCAAACCATTTATAAAAATGATGAAAAGCAGTGGACCCAGCACCAATACTTGTAGTACACTGCTGTACGCAGGCCTCCAGTCTGAAAAGCAACCCTCCACCACCACCCTCAGTTTTCTAAATTTCTGTATCCAAATGGCTAGTTCTCCCTGTATTCCATGTAATCAAACCCTACTACCCAGTCCACCAAGAGGAACCTTGCTGAATGTCTTACTGAAGTCCATATAGAAAATGTTCACCACTCTGCCCTCATCAATCCTCTTTGTTACTTTGTCAAAACAATTCAATCAAATTAGAGAGAGACACGATTTCCCACGATCCTGCCATTCATTTCTCCTTCATATACCTATCTGGCTTATCCTAAATAGTGTGTTTTTAAAGGAAGAGTGTAAAAGCAAGGAAGCTTGTGAACTTTCACTCTTTGGTTATACCACAGCTAGAGCTGTGTGCAATTCTGCACACTACACTTTAGCAAGACATTAATACCATAAAGAGGGTGCGAAGATGATATCTTGAACGGTGTCATGGCTGCAGTTGTGTGGAGAGAATGAGATTTTGCTTTTTAGAACATTGATGGTTAAGGAGTTTTAAGTGACATGCATTATAAACAGTTTTAAAAGAGTAAATAAGAAATCACTGTTTCCTTTGGCAGTATCAGTTATTAGAGGATAGTTTTAAGATAATCATCACTTGGGGAGGACAAGTGGAATTTGTTTTAATGCAGTGATTTATGACCTTAACTGCATGGCCTGAAAGGACGGAGAAGTCAATTCAGAAACAGTTTTCAAAGGGAACTGAATACATTCTGGAAAGGAACAAATCTGTCATTCTCTTGGGAAAGACTGGGGAAGTGGGATAAATTGGATAGCTCTTTCAAAGTGTTGGCACAGGCATTGAATGGTCTCCTACTGTGGTCCATTATTCCACTCTTATTAAATAAGCAAAAATGAATTGCGCAGCTTCTGGTGGGATACTGTAACAAAACAAAATCGTATGGACACTCACAAAGGAAACTTACCAATCTTAAATTAAAATGTCATCACCCACCTGCAGGGCCCACAGGTACCTAAAGGCATGAACTGGACAGTGGTGTAGAGGTGTAGAAGGTGGCATGTAGCTAAAAGCTACAGAGAATTTGAGGAATAGAGAAAATATCTCTTTTGTGCTTTAAGATTTCAATAATTCCAATACTTTAACCATCCAGAATATGTAATTGATCATAAGCATTATAAGCTTCTAGGTTATGCTAATTTGCTAGAACTATAATATATTGGACTAATCATAGAGCAAAACAAAAATATGAATTATTCCAAAACAACTAATTAACACATTTAAAATGATTTCGATTTGGAGTTCAAGTTCTTTGGGTATTAACAGTGCTGAGGCACACTAGCGGTATGGGTTAAAAATTTGCATGCTGAACATTGAACTGATCCCAAGGTCCTACATCCCAACACAATTCATTTTGTATAGTACAATTGGCAGAAACCATTTCACATTGAACTTTTATACACTGGATATTCAATATCAATGAATCCATCTAATTCCATAACTGCTGATACGTACATAAAAATATATTCACCATTCTTTAATGTCATAGCTTTCTGAATATAAGTCGATCAACCAGGCATACTGTTCATTCTGTAATCTGAAATGCATATTGTCTCCTCTTTTACACAGTTTTTACTTATCGTTGCCAATAATCTCAATCTTATATTGACATAGTCAAGGTTAGAAAAATGACATTTTAAGTACAACTTCAGATAACTCAGAATATTTAAGATATATTCTGAACCTAGAGAAAATAAGATGCAAAGTCAAAAAAGGTTCAGTTCTGCTCAGTATGATATAAGCAATGTACGATTCCCAAAATTCTACAGTCAAAACTATTGAGTGAAACCAAAGTTTCTTTGTAATCTGTTACTCCAAAGTGAAAATGAACTTAATATTTTTAACACCCAAAGTTTCAAACATTAGATTGTTGAACTATTGCAGCTAAAACAATAATGGAATCTGTGGGCAGCTACTTGCAAGCCATGTCTACATGATTCGGAGATGCCGGTGTTGGACTGGGGTGTACAAAATTAAAAATTACACAACACCAACAGGTTTAATTGGAAGCACACTAGCTTTCGGAGCGACGCTCCTTCATCAGGTGATTGTGCACAATCACCTGATGAAGGAGCGTCGCTCCGAAAGCTAGTGTGCTTCCAATTAAAATGTCTACATGAACAGCTATTTTTAATAATAATTAAAAAGGTTAAAATACTTATGAATGGAACTAAAGACAAAGTTACCATAGTCTTACCAGACCACAGGGCTGCTCTCTCATTGGAGAGACATGACTGCTGGTGGATAATTTCAGGGTCAACATGCTTAAAAGCAAGGGGAGAGGTTGAGAAAGAGAATCCTTCCTGTTTCTTCTTCTTTTGGCAATGGTGTATTCATTTCAGAAACATTAAAGATTTCACTTATTATTTTGAACTGAAATACATTATGGCATTTTATAAAATCAATTTCAAAATGGAAGGTCACTAAAACTTAAATGTAACAGCATGGTGGCTCAGTGGTTAGCACTTCTGCCTCACAGCACCGTGAACGATTCCACCCTAGGGCATCTGTCTGCATGGCGTTTGTATATTCTCTACACGTCTGCACGGGTTTTCTCCGGGTACTCCAGTTTCCTCCTAAAGTCCAAAGATGTGCAGGTTAGGTGAATTGGTCATGTTAAATTGCCCCATTGTGTTCAGGGATGAGTAGGTTAGGTGGATTGGTGCAAGGTAAATACAGGGTTACAGTGTGGGGGTGGTTGGGATGCTGTTTGGAGAATCCATGTGGCTCTGATGAGTCAAATGGCTTACTTCCACATTGTGGGGATTCTATGATTTTAGCTGGAAATGTGTTGCTGGAAAAGCGCAGCAGGTCAGGCAGCATCCAGGGAACAGGAGAATCGACGTTTCGGGCATAAGCCCTTCTTCAGGAATGGGGAAAGTTTGTCCAGCAGGCTAAGATAAAAGGTAGGGAGGAGGGACTTGGGGGAGGGGCGTCGGAAATGTGATAGGTGGAAAGAGGTCAAGGTGAGGGTGATAGATCAGACTGGGGTGGGGGCGGAGAGGTCGGGAAGAAGATCTCAGGTTAGGAAGGCGGTGCTGAATTCGA